>NC_062535.1:18417343-18427343 GCF_022655615.1 Tachysurus fulvidraco
TAACATTTACAGCATTTTGCAGACTCTTTTATCCAGAGCGACAGATAAGTGCTTAAATCTCTAACATTGAATACATTAATGCTGGTTCACTAGGTTACATACATACTTACCATAAGTTTAAAAAATTGTTCAAAGTTACAATGAAAAAGTGTGAAAGCTTGTGTTTTTTTTTTGTTTTTTGTTTTTTTTAAATGCAAAAGATAAGGAAAGAAGTGCTAGTTGAAGTGTTTCCTGAATAAGTAGGTCTTCAGCCGCCACTTCAAAATAGCCATGGCTCTAGGGGAAGTTAATTCCACCACTTTGGTGCCAGAACAGCGAAGAGTCGAGCAGTACTGGTAGATCGGAGGGTGCCGGGTGCAGTGCGAGAAGTGATGAGCATCCTGGTCAGAGTAACATCATATGTTTTATATGTATATTTGCAGTGAGACAAAATAAAACAATGTATTTGAGTAGCTATTGGCTGGTTAAAGTAGCTGTACTGTGATATATACATGTGCTTCATCCTTATCAGAGTCACAGTGAGTCAGGAGTCTATTCCAGGATCACTGTGTGCCAATCAGGACGTCATGCTGTGTTTGACTAAAGCTCAGAACTCAGAGGAAAAACAAAGAAAACTGGCACCTCAACTCAGAATATGACTATCATATGACTTCAGACCAACATGGCCAGCATGGCCACTCACACCAACAGCACACAATACATTATATATTTATAATCAATAGACTTAGCTGACTAAATCGTTGTTAAAAAAAATTATTTAGTGGTGTAGGGGGAATAAAATGATAATTAGTAATAAACTATAATACAACACACACACACTGAATACACAGTCTCAGGTTTTATATATATATATATATATATATATATATATATATATATATATATATATATACCTTGTGTTACAGGTCGACACCGTGGGAATGCCCTTCAGAGGACCAGTGACTAAAGCACCTGTGAACACAACAATATTTCTGGCTAAAATTGACTGGGCAGTTGTCACAAGCAACGAACCACCGTCCGAGCGTCGCCTTAGAGACGCATCCCCGGAGTATTAGCGCGCTTCCGGACAGCACTTCCCATCAATCATCCTTCCTCCTGATTACATCACCACCTGTTCCTCATCTCTGCTTCCAACTTAACTTGAACTTCTTGTTCTGTTTTCTGATTCTGACGTTTCTGATTGTTTGCCTGTTTCTGACTCCGATTTTGCCTCCTCTCTGACATTGTGTTTTTGCCCGTCCTGATCATTGCTTGTTTGTCTTCGTCTGTGTTTATCGTAATAAACTGCTGCGAATGGATCCCGAGCCGTATACCTCCTCATTACAGCAGTAAACTGGGTCAGTATTAATTGACTTTAAATTAACTCTATATTTTTATATTTCTGTAAAGCTGCTTTGAGACAATGTCCATTGTTAAAAGTGATACACAAATAAAATTGAATTGATTTGAGGTTTTTAAACATTTTGGCAGGAAGGAATTAGTCTTATATCAATAATGAGCTCAGAAATTATGCTGACCTATAAGTTGCTCCATAGCTTTTGGTTCCAAAATTCCACTTGACTATATACAGTCTTTGAAAGGACATTATATATGATCACACTCTCTGGTGTCACCCAAATGAGCATGAGTTCCCTTTTGAGTCTGGTTCCTCTGAGGGTTTCTTACTCATATTTATTCTATATTTTTTATATTTGTGTAAGATTGCTTTGATACAATATCCATTGTGTTTTTTTTTTCAATTTATACCAAAAGAACAAAGGTGTACAAAACTAAACTCTCTGTCCCACAAACCCTAGACATAAACATAATCATACAGAACATAATGTACATGATCAGATGTCTATAAAGGAAAAGACATAATGATAATGATAATAACAATAAATAAACAACATGACGTGTGTATGAATAATATTCCCCACCCCCTTTACAATACCTTTAATTTCCTCAACAAAAGGTAAGAAAAGTTACCAGATATCTAGCAGCAGTCTCTTGTCATTTCTAGACTGGATTACTGCAATGCACTGCTGGCAGGTCTACCTGCCAAAGTTCTCCCATACCACCCCGCTGCTCCGCCGCTGCGATCCCTCCACTGGCTTCCGGTAGCTGCACGCATCAGATTCAAAACACTGATGCTGGCCTACAAAGCCAAAAACAGACCAGCTCCCTCTTACCTCAAAGCCCTTATCACTCCTCGCAATGCACCCCGCACCCTCTGATCTACCAGCACTGCTCGACTGGTTCCACCATCTCTCAGGGTAAGAGGCAAGTATACTACAAAACTCTTCTCTGTTCTGGCACCAAGGTGGCGGAATGAACTTCCCCTAGCGGTCTGGACAGCTGAGTCACTGGCTATTTTCAAGCGGTGGCTGAAGACCTACTTATTCAGGAAACACTTCAACTAGCACTTCTTTCCTTATCTCTTGCATTCTTAAAAAAAAAAAAAAAACTTTTGACACTTTTTCATCGTAACTTTGAACAAATGTTTTAAACTCATGGTATCTTAAGTATGTAACCTAGTGAACCAGCATTAATGTATTCAATGTTAGAGATTTAAGCACTTATGTACGTCGCTCTGGATAAGGGTGTCTGCCAAATGCTGTAAATGTTAATGTATCTTAATTTTCCATTTTCTTTTCTTAATTTTGCAATTTTTGGCCATAATAAACAATACAATAAATGGGGATGACTCTATACCATCTCTCCAAAAAGCCCAGAGAAGGTCTAAAACATGTGTCATGTCCAGAACATATGCAGCAGAGCTGAGGGAGACTGCTGTCATTTATCATGTGGGATCTGTCAGCTTTAATCTTAAAAAGTCTGATGTTAGTCCAAATTGTATTACAATATGTCTAATGCAAATGGTTAATTAAAAATATTTTCTGAATTATTTGGTACCAGTTGTCCTTTGAAAATTATTATTGAGTAGATCTAAAGATGTTGAATCATACATGCTAAGTGCTTCATAGATCCTGCTTAGAGCCTGTTATTGGACTGATTTACATTAAAGAAGTTGGAGGGCAATATGAGAAATAATTAAAATTCAATACTACAAAGTTGCAAATATCGATCAAATCTGATTTGGGGATGTCAACTTTACCAACTGTTGAAAGGATGCAAAAGACAACATTAGGTTGTTGTTTTGCTTTGAAGAAATTGTGAAACAAGCTTCCAAGTCCAAAATGTGACCTTTGGACTTACAGGAGAGGGAAAGAGAAAGAGGATTCCCTTTCTCAATTTCTGCCAACTTTGAGCCCCATGATGAGCCATGGCCTGAGCCACAGGAATCATGTGCCAAGTTTGAAAATAAAGCCAGACATGAGCTGAAATTCTTCAAAGAAAACCTCTCGTAATTCACATGACTAGCAAACGTAAAATGTAAAGATTTGTCCTACATTAAAAAAAAAAAACATTTGAAATGATCCAAAGCACAAAAGAGTAAATTCACAGGAAAAATAAACACAAAATTGCAGGTTGAAACAGACAATGGTGTTACATTAATCAGTTTGACAGCTCAAACCAGTCCACTTGGTAGGCGAACAGAAGTATCCAGAATCTTAATGTTTATTGATATGGGACAGATTCTGGTAGACTGAACCTGATTGGTTATTAGTATTTGACAGAGTCTGGTAGACTGAATCTGATTGGTTATTAGTACTTGACAGAGTCTGGTAGACTGAACCTGATTGGTTACTAGTACTTGGCAGAGTCTGGTAGACTGAATCTGATTGGTTATTAGTACTTGTCAGAGTCTGATAGACTGAATCTGATTGGTTATTAGTACTTGATAGAGTCTGGTAGACTGAGTCTGATTGGCTGGTGGTTGGGTCTAAACCTATGTAGACAGATTCAGGTAAACTGACATTTTCTCTTGTTTGATCAGGAAATAAATTTTGATCATTTGCATAATCTTCATTTGTCTGAAATGGAAAATAAAAACCATTAAAATGTTTATAAGTAAATTGTTTGTGAAAGTAACATCTGAAGCAAATCACTGGCCTGTACCTGTCTGGAAGATTGTGTCACTGTTCCAGAACCTGAAGATAGAAGAGATTGCTTTAAATCACATTCTCTAAAGACAATGAACAAAATCACAATCCATTCATTTCACATCCATAGTGTGGAGTAACTACTGTATATTTCCATGTGTTAATGAATATCTTATCTACACTATGCATCTTTGAAGAATTGTTGTACTGCTTTTTATAGTTTGTGTGACTTTTGATCGGTTGTTTTGTGGGTTCAGCGATATCTTTCACATCTTTTTCATACTTTTTCATGTAAATAAGCATGAGAAAGTTAATTCATGTGACTTTGGCTGCATTGGTTGTTTCTGCACTGGTTTGAAAATAAAAGACATTAACACTTTAACATGTTGTGTGAATATAAATTAAAATGTGCTTGTTTGTTTACAGTACCTTGGGTCTTTTTTTTCCACCATATCACTCCAGCTGATAAAAGGCCAATGAGAAGCAGCACTAGAGCAACAGGCATGACAGTCGTGACTAGGGGGAAACACACACAATGTGTCACAATATTTTAAACTATATTCTGCTCATTTATACTGAATGTACCGTAACAATTTTGTGTTTTTTGTGTGATGTTTTTACACTACTCCTACTTTACCCAGGGTTAACACTGAATCTAACATTCACACTGTACACCCTGGTGCAACCTTTTTCTTTTTTGCATATCATCACTGTATAATAAGATCAACAATGTTATACAATAGCATTGTTATCTTATTATACAGATGATATGCAAATTGTTGATCTTATAGTGTTGGTCTTAGTAGTTCTATCATCTGATTGACCAGGAGTAGTTTCAATCTCCCTTAAGATGTGAATGGGGGCCAGAGCTTACTCATTACAAATGAAAATGTTCTCCCTTCAATTTCGGTTTGTAAGTATCCCTAAAAACTCATTGTGACTAAATGTGTAGAACTGTTTTGATCTATTTTACCAAACCTTATTTTAAATCTCACTTTTGGTTGACTGTAGATATGTGTTTCTCTCCTAACAGATGGAGGAATCATCTCCCCAGATTTAAAACTGCTGAATGACTGCATGAGTCAGATATTTGTTTTAATTTCTGGTCATCCTCTCCTTCCTGTAGTCAGGTTGTTACAACAAGAAAAACCATAACAACCTCAATTTCATCAAGACTGCATAGACTTGCATCAATATGCAAAGCAAAAGATTAAACCAAAGCAAAAGACAAATCATCAACCACAGCTGAAGTATGATGGACAATGTTCTTTCACAGATGGCCTGAATAATAAGTTTGAAAGAAAATATATGATAAAACTCTCCTGACTGAAACCTATTCATTCAGTTATACCTTTTTGTACCCACAACTTTAAATATTCACAAAAAAACAGAAAAAAACTTTGAGTCTATACTTACAACTTTTCAGTTCAATATGAAACAAAATAGGCAGTAAACCTCAAATAACCATTCGATACTTATAAAAGTGCAGTTTCTAGATTGACAGAAAACATTCCTGTATTTTGTAAATACACAATAATCCATTTACCTATGAGTTGTTAAGTTGCAACAGTTCAGGCCTACTTTTGTGTTTATGGCTTGATCTGGTAATAAAATGGTCCATTAAATGTTTGTGAAGAAAAGTCCATAATCGACTCACTCTGTCATCCAGGTAAGCTATTTCTAGTCATTTCTAGTATTTCTTCTGTTTCTCAATATTAAGCTCAAAATTAAATTTTCTTTGTTAAGAAAAATAAAATCTTGCGGAATATCTTCCAGTGCTGATTCCTTGGTCTTTCTCTGCTCATGTAATCACTCTGATTATGTTAATTTCACCTAATTGAACTCCTCACAAAAATTTACAGTCATGTGAAAAAAAAAAAATACCCAGTTCTTTAATAGGAAATGTCAACATGTCAATTTCTGATCTAGTTTTATGTTTTACCTGTAGATGAAATTATGTACTTGCATGTAAACAACCAAAATCAGTTTTGCTTCAGCTTAAAATGTTTTACAGCACCTTCTGATACAGCACAGCATCTCTAAACCAGAACACTTCATCCTCCATGTTTCACAGTTAGTATGAAGATTTTTTTGCTGAATTGCTGTATTTGGTTTACACTAAACATCCCCTCTGTTATGGTGTGTAATAACTCAGTTTAAGACTCATCTGCCTACAGCAAATTATTAGGCAAGGCAAGTTTATTTGTATAGCACATTTCATACACAGAGGTCATTCAAAGTGCTTTACACAGAAATTAGAAAACAATTTATAAGAGAGAGATATATGTATATATATATATATATATATATATATATATATATATATATATATATATATATATATATATATATATATATATATATATGAAAAAATAAGAAACATGAATGTATGAACATTCATATGAAAATACATGTGATTTTAATAAAAACTGTTTAAAACATGTTTAAAAAAATAAAACAGGAATAAAAGTGATTTGGATAAAAAGTGCAGTCAGTGTGAAGCAGCACAGATGTGTTTTAATCGTGATTTAAAAGTGTACTTCTGGAAGCTGATTCCAGTTCTAGGTGGCGTAATAACTAAATGCTGACGCACCTAGTTTTGAGTGAACCCTTGGTATCTCTAACTGACCTGATCCTAATGATCTGAGTAATCTTCTTGCTTTATATTCAATTAGCATATCTGTAATGTATTTCAGTCCTAAGCCATGAAGTGATTTATAAACGAGTAACAATACTTTAAAATCTATTCTAAATGTAACTGGAAGCCAGTGTAAGGACCTGAGGACTGGAGTGATGTGCTCAGATTTTTTGGTTCTGGTCAGAATTCTGGCAGCAGCGTTCTGTATGAGCTGCAGCTGTCTAATGGTCTTTTTGGGGATCCCAGTAAGGAGTCCATTGCAATGATCCACCCTGCTGGTGATGAAAGCATGAACAAGTTTCTCTAAGTCCTGTTCTGTGAATTCATCAACAAAAGTTGGGGTATATTTGGGAGGCCTATAAATAATTGTAAACAGAATGTGTGGTGTACCTTTCAGAGCAATACACAAATATTCAAAAGACTGGTAATCACCAAGTAACACTTGCTTGCACTGAAAGGCATCTTTGAATAAAGCAGCTATTCCTCCACCTCTTCTAAAAGCTCTACAGACACTTATAAAAGTAAAGTTGTGTGGGGCTGATTCATTGAGGACTGTAGTGCTGCAGCTGTCATCTAACCAGGTTTCAATTAGAGGAATTAGAGGAGCTCAGACTGCTCTTTCCAAATATCATTCTTTCCCACATGTATGACAATCTGACTGAGAGACTCATGTTTCATCAGAATGTTGTAACGTTCCTTGTTAACATCAGAAACCGCTGCCCTAGGAAAACAGTACGTACAGGTAGCCTTGTTTAAAAGCATTAGGTTCACAGGACTCACCAGCTTTATGCTGAGTGGGACCACGATTTAGGATTGTAAACTGCCGGCAATAGCAGACTGGTAGACCGCTATGACAAATTCCCCAAGTTGTTGAATATTCCAAATGTCAATATAGTTCCAGGAATTTGTAGTTCTAGTGTGAGTGCCCAAATTGTTTAGTTTGAGCACTGTGCTGAAATGCTGGTAGTTAAATCAAAAGATAAAATCGAAAAAGCAAAAGCGCAAAGCACAGAGCGCAAGTAAATGCGTCCGAACGGTAGCGAAGCAGGATGTCTGTATTTGTAACAAGTCTGTCCGTATTTTCGAGAAGGCTCTCAAGGACATTTGTAAGCACGGACTAAAGGACATCCTGCGATACTTGATGCCGTCTACCCGAGAGATAAAATCATTCTCAGAGTTTGTCAACTTGGCGTTGCTCCTGGGCGGGTCCGCGCAAACCTTGAGCAGCGCAGAGACAGAAGCCGGCCGTAAATATTTTTTTTTGGGGGGGGGCAGCAAGCATCGGGGTCCGTGGGCTACAGAGTGGAATCGGCCACGGATGCCTGATTGCCCTACAGTGCCTCCATCCAGCCCGGTCCCGTTCACACCTGTGACCGAGCCAGTTCTCATGGCTACCGTACTGTAGCCGGGTCGCCGGAACCGACCAGGGCGTCAAAACCAGCCGAACCGACCGGGTCGACGGAACCTGCCGAACCGAACGGGTCGACGGAACCGACCGGGTCGACAGAACCTGCCAAACCGAACGGGTCGACGGAACCGACCTGGTCGACAGAACCTGCCGAACCAACCGGGTCGACGGAACCGACCGGGTCGACTTAACTTGCCGAACCGACTGGGTCGACGGAACCAGCCGGACCGACCGGGTCACCGGAACCAGCCGAACCGACTGGGTCGACGGAACCGCCAAACCGCCCGGGTCGACGGAAACAAATGGGCCAACCGGGTCGACGGAACCAGCCGAAACGACCTGGTCGACAGAACCGGCCGGGTCGACGGAACCAGCCGAACAGGCCGAGTCGACCGAAATGACTGAGTCGGAGAACGCAGTCGACATGGTGACATCCAAACTCCCTGGACTCTCTGCCTGGCCTCAACCTATTAATGTTCCTGTTTTATCTGTCCTGTGTTTCGTTTTGCTGGATTTGCCAGCCCTTCTACCTACTGTCCCTGTTTACAGGCTCAGAGCACCACCCTGGCACCACCACCATGGTCACCATGCCACCATGGAGTGTGGCACCACCCTGGTCTCCGGTCTTGCTCTGGTCTCTGGCTCCACCTCCAGCAGCACCCTGGCCACCAACTCCCCTTTGGTCCCTGGCTCGACCCGTGGCACTACCCTGGCTCACAGTCCTGCCCTGGTCTCTGACTCAACCTCCAGTACCACCCTGGCCGCCAACTCCGTTATGGTCCCTGGCTCGACCCGTGGCACCACCCTGGCTCCCAGTCCTGTCCTGGTCTCTGACTCTGCCTCCAGCACCACCCTGGTCACCTGCTCTTCCAGCTCTGCTCTGGCCTCCTGCGCTACCGGCTCCACCCTGGCCTCCTGTTCTGCTGGCTCCGCCCTGGCTTCCTGCTCTTCCGGCTCCGCCCTGGCTTCCTGCTCTTCCGGCCCCGCCCTGGCTTCCTGCTCTTCCGGCTCCGCCCTGGATTTTATATGAATATTTTTTCTACGGCCCTGGTCGTCGGGTGCAGCGTTTTTGTGTACTTGTTTACTATATAACTTTGAAATAAAAAGCTGCAGGCTCAGACTGACAAGCCATAAATAAGCCTAGACTCTCTCTCTCTATCACTCTGGTGTGAAAACAGGCCTGTAACTTGACACCCTGAGCTGTGAGAGGGACAAAAGGTCAGGGATTACGCAAGAATTCTTCTGCGCATCCAGTTCACGCAGACACAGGCAAAGAATGTAAAGCATGTCGCATACCGTTGGAATCATCTGCTTATTGGCTAAACGGCTGTATAGGTCCCAGCCCATTTCATTGCTATTGGAAGGAGTAATTGTCAGTCAAAGGCGGGTTCCCAAAAATTAGGTCATGCCACCATTGGCTTCTCAGCTGTCTATCTCTGCCATACAAGCACCGATAGGCTCAAATGAGGGCTTATTTGATTCGTTAGGACCTGGGCTATAAAAATGATGTAGACTTTGAATTTTTGAATATCCCAATTAGGAGTTAGAGCGGCAAAACAAGATGATGGCGCACTTCTGTTTCCAGTTTTCAGAACACTAACGGAATATTTGCGGCGCGACCAGAGCGTTTTTAGGCTTACAGATTTCAATTCCTTGGACCTGTGTGGATTTTTGTGGAATATTTGTGTTGGAATATATTACCCCAGTGAAGAAAGAGACGCGTCTAAAGGTAAGGGAAAAAACGGTCTAGCGCCACCTAGGTCAGTTTTGTCCGAAATTTTTTTCTAATTGTATGAAGGCTGTGAATCATATTGTGCTTTGTGTGTGGGCTTAAATAGGTAAATAGGTTTTTTCGGGTTTTTTGGAGGATTTGATGCTTTAAATTTGAATTAAAGCTTGTTTCTGGGTCATCCCCTAGTGGTCACTTCTACTTCCGTAAGAGGTTAAATGAGACAAAACTTCTTCAAA
>NC_062535.1:18432343-18462343 GCF_022655615.1 Tachysurus fulvidraco
GTTATCATACAGAGAAAATCTGGGGTCTTTAGCAGGAGATCCAGATTCAACAGGAATGTCTTTATTCCCCCCATAGGGACATTCACCTCTGCAGAGATACTTCTTGTTATCTTCATATCCAGATTCATAGGGACATTTAATCTGAACTGATCTTCCTCTGTATCCAGTTACTGTAGTTACAGCATCAGTACCAGCTGGAGAATAATATACAGTGGAATGAAATATGATCCAGGAAGATGGTGCATCAGTGTAAGAGAAGAGGAAGGTACACAAGAGATACGTGTGTGTTAGAATATCATATACACGTATTATTACACGTATAATACACGTGTTATAAACACCAAACTCTCATCCTAATAATCTAAATCAAACATGTCAGACATCTGACATCTTCTTTACTTGATAAAGATATTAAAGCCACATTTTGTGTTGATTAACAGGAAGAAGAGAGATGAGGTTGCAGGTCGACCGCTCTGATAAAACATCAGCCCTGATCTTTAAACATGTGGCATGTAGTTAAGGACTAGTGTTAGAACAACTCTTCAGTTTTACACTGTAAATAAACAGAGATCATGTTCACTTGTGTCGTGGTCACGTGGTCACTTAAACATGTACTTTTCTTCATGCACTAAGTGAAGTGAAGCTCCTCTGTGTGCTTTTGAAGCTAAACACAAAGTCTCAGCAGCCCTGAACTTCACTACATTAAACACAGGAGCCCATGAATACAAGGTCTGTGCTAAATGTCCAATTCTTTAATGTTACACTTACAATGAAGATTAATGTGAAGTGCTTTTACTTACCTGGAATCAGGAAGAAAGTGAAGATGACGAGGATCTTCATTCTAAATCCAGACTCAGAAAATAATAAATAATAAAATATAAGTTATACGACACTCCAGCACTGTCCTTGTCTCTGTGACTGGGCGTCTTTTTGTGTGTCGTGAGTAGAAAGCAACATCATGTCCACTTCCACTTTTGAGCTGCTGACAGAAATCCACTCAGCAAGTCTGTGTGAAGTGTTGAGTGTCGTTGTTACAACAGCTGCTGTCAATGTAACAGAAACAAAAGAACAGAAAACATGTTTCTGATACTAAACTAATGACCAGTGGAGTTGTGTACTGCAACGTAACTGTGATGTCACGTCTTTGTTTTTCCTCTCAGTCTGTAGAGAGTTTGACTGTATAATAGTTTGTAAAATGTACCAGTCTGAAACTAGATGTGCTCCAGGGATTTCTACATTAAAACAAAGCCTTGACCTTAAATAATCACTGCATTCTTGTTGAAGATTAAAGCCCATAATGGCTTGTGATGGTCATAAAGTGAAGACCTTGACATTCTGTGAACCGAAGGAACAGACAGTAATGTTTTTGTTTGTTTCCTGAGATCTTCTGCAATACAATGACATCACCATGTGGATCAAAACTCTGCTCAAGTACAAGAACGTCACAAATCTTGTTCTTTGTAGTGCAGTCGAGGCCTTCTGTCACTTCTATCAGACTACATAAGAGTGAAGCTGTTCTTGTGAGCTGTATGTCAAACACTTTACCTCATTAATTATCATATTAGTAGATGTACTAACCACCACTCAACATACTCATACACCACATGGGTGATGTGTCACTTCCTGTGTAGTGACTGTAAAACACTTCCCTGACATCTGTAATCAAACACTTCCAGAAAACCTCCTTACTGCTAAATATATACTCAAAAGTTAAATCTCTCATGTCCAACTGCTGAGCAAAAAGTAATGTCAGCAGAAGTGGATGTGGTTAACAAGTGTTGCTGTTGTTTTGGTATTAGTCACTTATTCTGAAATAGTGCAAATACTCAGACAAAGAAAGAGAGAAAACAAAATCTTTTTCTCTAATCACATTAAATAAAATCTAAAAACATTCTGAAAATATTATTAAATATTTTAGTAATATAAATATTCAGCTTCATGACTGAATGATATCCTCTACTATAAAGTGCTCTTTGTAACAGAATTGTCACCATTTCCTTCTTCTTTATGCTACAACTGTGGGTTTACATTGTCAGTTACATTCAGAGCACGTGTATTAAAAAGCTGCTTTTATTTAAAAACCAGAGAGGAAAGTGCTTCACCACTTGGGTGTTTTCACAGATAAAAAACACCCAAATGCAGGGATAACAAAATAAAAACAGAGATTTTATAAACAAAACACAAAAAATAAATACAGGAAACAGGAACCGAAACACAGAAACCAACCAAAAATTAGGACCCGACATACATACTTCTTGTTATCTTCATATCCAGATTTATAGGGACATTTAATCTGAACTGATCTTCCTCTGTATCCAGTTACTATAGTTACAGCATCAGTACCAGCTGGAGAATAATATACAGTGGAATGAAATATGATCCAGGAAGATGGTGCATCAGTGTAAGAGAAGAGGAAGGTACACAAGAGATACGTGTGTGTTAGAATATCATATACAGGTATTATTACACGTATAATACACGTGTTAAAAACACCAAACTCTCATCTTAACCCTCTGGGGTCGACAGGCGCGCCGGCGCATTTTTGGTGCTTTTTTCCTCTTCAAAGTGAAATCCACTTAAAATACTCCGTCATTCATAATCATACACACACATGTAATACATCATTCGAAACTGTGACGTGTCTACTTTTATTTGACTGCCTTCCTAATAACACCAAAACGCTGTGCTTTTGGCAAATAAAGAAAATAACCAGGGTGTGCATTCAGACATCTCTGTCTCCTTGACCATCTTCCTGAAACACGGAAAGCCTGAAATGTCTACTTTTAAATGAGGTAATTAAAATCGAAAGCAAATATTGTCTTTTTGTGTAATCTGTATGTAAGTAAAGAGAGGTACAGTTTTTCTGGCTTCACCTCATTAGCGCTTAATGTGATCCCACCTACCGCACGCACACCATTCACATGAAAATGACCTGACGCGGGCTATGCAAACAAGATCAACGCCCCCAAACAATGGTATAAGAAGCACAAAGTTTTAACAGATTAATTCACTCGTGTAATCATACAGATTACACAAATAGACAATATTTGCTTTCGATTTTAATTACCTCATTTAAAAGTGCATTTTGAATCATTGCATACAATTCTTGACTCTTGACTCTATTGTATTGTTCATGTTTTTTAACATTGGTAAAATAAGTCTTATTTTGTCAAGTACAGATATAAATAAAATCTTAAGTCTTTTGTACTTCGTTGTATAATACTTTATTAAACTACAAGCAAAAGATTTTCTCTTTAAGTCTCCCCACATTCATTCTTTTGTCAAAACAATCCAGACTAAGCCATTAGGGGGTTGGGCCTCCTCAGGTGTGAATCATCAATATTCATGACCATTGACCCTCCCTTGCATATTGCCTTTACACAACAAAAACTGTCTTACAAAAGTTAAATCAATGTATTGTTTCATGTGAATGAGTGGGTAAAATGGTTTTCACATCTTTTTGTAGCAAATTATCAACTCTACAAGAGTAGAGAACTTTATTGTGTGTGAACAAATGTTTAGTATGTGTTTCTTGGCCTTATTTCAGCATCTTTTCTTTATCTTTTTTTACTACCCACACATAAACATCATTTACTTAAAAATACAAACATGTACATACATTTTACTTACATAATATTGTAGCCCAGTTTGTGCTGTGTCATGATCAGCACACCTGCCTCACCTCCGCACCCACAACGGAGAGAATCGTCTCCGGAGTATTAAGCGCTCCCGGACTACACTTCCCACTACACCCCGCTCAGCCTAATCAGTGCACCAGCTGTTCTCTATCAGCTGGCGCACTTAAATAAGCAAACGAACTTGACCCCACTTGGCCTTCCACCACCTCTAATCTCCCAGCGGAATACCAAGACCTTTCGGCGGCCTTCAGCAAGACTCGGGCCACCGAACTGCCACCGCACCGGCCCAGTGACTGCGCCATAGAACTTCTGCCTGGATCCACTCCACCCAGAGGGAGAATCTTCCCGCTGTCGCAACCAGAGACGGCAGCCATGAAAACCTACATCGAGGAGGAGCTCCAGAAGGGCTTCATCTGACCCTCTGTTTCCCCGGCGTCCTCCGGGTTCTTCTTTGTGAAGAAAAAAGATGGAGGCCTCCGCCCATGCATTGACTACCGGGCTCTGAACGACATGACAGTCAAGTTCCGGTATCCTCTTCCCCTCGTGCCGTCGGCTCTCGAACAGCTCCGCCAGGCCCGATACTTCACGAAATTGGACTTACGCAGCGCTTACAACCTCATCCGGATCAGAGAGGGGGATGAATGGAAGACCGCCTTTTGAATCAGGCCATTATGAATATTTAGTCATGCCGTTCGGCCTTTCGAACAGTCCCGCGGTGTTCCAGTCATTCATTAATGACGTGTTCCGCGACATGCTGGACCGCTGGGTGGTCGTATACATCGATGACATCCTTATATATTCAGAGACCATGGAGGAACACACCCAGCACGTGCGGGCAGTCCTTAAACGTCTCATCCAACACCGTCTGTACGCCAAGGCCGAAAAATGCGAATTCCACCAGACCTCCACGACCTTCCTAGGCTACGTCATCTCAGCCGAGGGGGTCGCCATGGACGACTCCAAGGTGCGCGCAGTACTACAGTGGCCCCGACCACAGAGCCTGAAGGAGTTACAGCGCTTCCTGGGGTTCGCTAATTTCTATCGCCGCTTCATCCGTGGTTTCAGCACGATTGCGGCCCCGCTCACCTCGATGACCAAAAAAGCATCCACTCGGCTTACCTGGTCCCTTGAAGCTATAACGGCATTCCGGCGCTTGAAAGCGAGCTTCACCTCAGCTCCCATTCTCCACCACCCGGATCCAGACCGGCCGTTCATAGTAGAGGTGGACGCCTCTAATACGGGGGTGGGGGCCATACTGTCTCAACGCCAGGGCCCGGCCAACAAGATGTTCCCGTGTGCATACTTCTCTCGCAAGCTATCTCCGACGGAACGCAACTACGACGTGGGGGACCGAGAGCTGCTAGCCATGAAGGTAGCATTCGAGGAGTGGCGGCACTGGCTAGAGGGCGCGGTACACCCGTTCACCGTGCTCACCGACCACCGGAACTTGGAATACCTTCGCGCCGCCAAACGCCTGAATCCCCGTCAATCGAGGTGGGCCATGTTCTTCACGAGGTTCAGATTCACGGTGACCTACAGGCCGGGGACCAAGAATATCAAGGCCGATGCCCTGTCCCGCATGTTCCGTGAACCCGGCCCGGACACAAGCCCTGAACCCATCATCTTCGAAGCCCACATCCTCGCGCCCATCCAGTGGGACATCATGACGGAAATAACCCAGGCCAACGCCCACACACCACCACCTGCCAATTGCCCTCCATCCCGGACCTATGTGCCCGAGAACTGGCGCACGAACCTCCTGGAGCTCCTACACTCCAACCCCAGCGCCGGCCATCCCGGCGTCACAGGCACCCTACACCTGGCTCAGAACCAGTTTTGGTGGCCGACTCTAGCCACAGACGTGCGCGAATTCGTCCGAGCCTGTACAATCTGCAATACCTCTAAGCCCTCTCATCAGCTCCCCGCGGGCTTACTGCTTCCTCTGCCCACGCCTCAACGCCCCTGGTCCCACATTGCAATTGACTTTGTCACCGACCTTCCCCGTTCCAACAACCACACGGTTATCCTCACCGTGATCGATCGATTCTCCAAAGCCTGCCGTCTGATCCCCATGCCGAAACTTCCCACAGCCTTCGAGACCCGCGGAGGCATTGTGCAACTTTGTCTTCCGGTACTATGGCCTGCCTGAGGATATCGTGTCCGACCGCGGTCCCCAGTTCACCTCACGAGTCTGGGCGGCATTCTTCAAACAGCTCAACGTGAACATCTGCCTCACCTCGGGGTACCACCCGCAAGCCAACGGACAGACGGAACGGTTGAACCAAGATCTCGTCCGGTTCCTACGCTCCTACTGCCACGATAACCAGACCGACTGGAGCACATACTTGATGTGGGCTGAGTATGCTCAGAATTCTCTCCTCAAACCCGCCACGGGTCTAACCCCATTCCAGTGCGTCCTGGGATTTCAACCTCCTTTGTTCCCCTGGTCCGACACACCCTCGGACCTACCGGCCGTTGACGAGTGGTTTCGTCGCAGTGGGGACACATGCAGCGCGGCGCACCGGCAGCTACGGCGAGCCATTCGCAGGCAAAAGACACAGGCCGACAGACACCGCCGTGAGCACCCCGACTACAAACCCGGACAGTGGGTCTGGCTGTCCACCCGTGACCTCCGCCTCCGTCTGCCCTGTCGTAAGCTCAGCCCACGGTTTGTGGGCCCATTCCGCATCATCAGACGGATTAATCCAGTCTCCTACCGCCTGGCACTACCCCCGTCATACCGCGTATCTCCCACCTTTCACGCCTCACTTCTGAAACCCGCGGAGAGACCACCGAGAGACCCAGAAACCTCCGCCGAACCACCAGCACCCCTCTTGGTCGACGAGGGAGAAGCATACCAGGTCCACGAATTGCTGGACTCCAGGCGCCGACGGGGCCGCCTGGAATACCTAGCCGACTGGGTGGGGTACGGCCCGGAAGAACGCTCCTGGGTCAAGGCAGGGGACATCCTGGACCCTTCACTCACCACTTACTTCCACCTACGCCACCCAGACAGGCCCGCTCCCCGGTCTCGTGGTAGACCTCGACGTCGCACACGTCCTCGCGTCAGGAGCCGCTCGCAGGGGGGGGGCTCTGTCATGATCAGCACACCTGCCTCACCTCCGCACCCACAACGGAGAGAATCGTCTCCGGAGTATTAAGCGCTCCCGGACTACACTTCCCACTACACCCCGCTCAGCCTAATCAGTGCACCAGCTGTTCTCTATCAGCTGGCGCACTTAAATAAGCAAACGAACTTGACCCCATTGCGAAGTCTTGATTTGCTACGGCTATCATTCTGAGCGTTGTCTGATTGTTCCTGTTTCTGGTTTTTGATCTGTTTCTGTATTTTGCCTCACGACTGATTTCTGCCTGCCCTGACCTTTTGCCTGTTGTTCTGACTACGTTTTTGCCTTACCTACACTGTCGTGTTTACCGGTACTGAACTCTGCCTGTTGTTTCCGAGATTATATATTAAAGCTGCAAATGGATCCTCAGTCTTACGACTCATCATTACAGCTGAATACAATGTTATGTGATATTTCCATTAATATGATATTTTTTTATATATGATAATTTTAATATTTTGAAATGACTGAAAAAAGACCAAATGTAAGAGCATGTCAGAACCTCTGCCAGTGTCCCAAAATGGTCAGACCCCATAGGGTTAATAATCTGTATCAAACATGTCAGACATCTGATATCTGCTTTACTTGATAAAGATATTAAACCCCCATTTTGTGTTGATTTACAGGAAGAAGAGAGATGAGGTTGCAGGTCGACCGCTCTGATAAAACATCAGCCCTGATCTTTAAACATGTGACATGTAGTTAAGGACTAGTGTTAGAACAACTCTTCAGTTTTACACTGTAAATAAACAGAGATCATGTTCACTTGTGTCGTGGTCACGTGGTCACTTAAACATGTACTTTTCTTCATGCACTAAGTGAAGTGAAGCTCCTCTGTGTGCTTTTGAAGCTAAACACAAAGTCTCAGCAGCCCTGAACTTCACTACATTAAACACAGGAGCCCATGAATACAAGGTCTGTGCTAAATGTCCAATTCTTTAATGTTACACTTACAATGAAGATTAATGTGAAGTGCTTTTACTTACCTGGAATCAGGAAGAAGGTGAAGATGAGGAGGATCTTCATTCTAAATGCAGACTCAGAAAATAATAAATAATAAAATATTAGTTATACGACACTCCAGCACTGTCCTTGTCTCTGTGACTGGGCGTCTTTTTGTGTGGCGTTAGTAGAAAGCAACATCGTGTCCACTTCCACTTTTGAGCTGCTGACAGAAAACCACTCAGCAAGTCTGTGTGAAGTGTTGAGTGTCGTTGTTACAACAGCTGCTGTCAATGTAACAGAAACAAAAGAACAGAAAACATGTTTCTGATACTAAACTAATGACCAGTGGAGTTGTGTACTGCAACTAATATGCTAATTAACGATGTAAAGTGTTTGACATACAGCTCACAAGAACAGCTTCACTGTTATAGACTAGGGACAAGCCCTTACTGGGAGAAATGGGAAACTGGAACAGATCCTGATGAACACTGCAGTCTCCAAGGAAGAATATACACCTTCTTAATGAGATGCAGAAAGAGGAAGAATTGGACAAGAGTGAAGATGCTTGTCATGCAACCTTATATACAGTGGTGTGAAAAAGTTTTGGCCCCCTTCCTCACTCACTCTCACTCATTTTCTATTGCTTATCTGAACTACCTCGGGTCACGTGGAGCCTGTGCCTATCTCAGGCGTCATCGTGGCATCAAGGCAGGAGTGGACGGAGTGCCAACCCATCACAGGGCACACACATTCTCATTCACTCACACAATTTTCCAGAGATGCCAATCAACCTACCATGCATGTCTTTGGACCAGGGGAGGAAACCGGAGTACCCGTAGGAAACCCCCGAGGCACGAGGAGAACATGCAAACTCCGCACTTAAAAGGCGGAGGCGGGAATCGAACCCCGACCCTTGACGTGTGAGTAGAACATGCTAACCACTAAGCCACCATGCCCCCCAGCCCCCTTCCTGATTTTTTTTTTTTTTGTGTGTACATCAACACAACCAATTATATAAAACAACCAAATATAATAGGTTTATTGAGGATGGTTTATTTATTTATTTATTTATTTATTTATTTATTTATTTATTTATTTATTTAATTTCATTGTAAACACTTTGCTTATCCTGCATGTGTATGCAAATGTAATGTAAATACTCAAATGCCCTTTCATATCTTTCTATTCTATAGTGGTAGGACTGTAACATGAGTTTGAGATAATATAAATCTAAATACAATATATTGATAAAAGGTTGCAGGGTATTTTTCTTGTCTTCATCATCTCCCCTCCTCTTTTGCTGGTGATATGAATTTCATGGCAAACAGCTGATCACAGTTTGGACCTGTATTTGATACTTATGGAGTAATTTATACTGACATATGTGTCCCTTAGTCACACGTGTTTTCGGATTGCGTAGGAAACCCTTCCACAATCCCACTAAGGCATGTGTCCTAGTTTGCACGAGTTAGTTTTGAAAACACAAGATCATCTATCAGAGTTGGTCTTACCTTGAATGCAGGTGTCATTTGAATTCTCTTGGTCTTCTAACAAAGGATCCTCTTCAAGTTCTTCTACCTAATCTATTGTTTAGATCATAGGTGTCAAACTCTGGCCCGCGAGGCAATATCACATTACTATTAGAGCTGGCCCGCCGGTATTAAACAGCAGCGGCTCCGCTGTAACAGCGCATTCACCGCCAATACTACAAATCCCATAATGCTCTGCTGCTGTTTTGGGGCCTATGACATCATTAGCGTTCTCCCGTTTGGTGGACGCGACCGCTGTTGCAAGCCGGGCGAGTCGTCCATCTGCGGGTTTTCCACACCTTTCATTACGTGCTCAACTCGGTAGCGATCCGTGCAGGAAAACCCACGCTCACCCCGCCTCCCCTTGTGTCTCTCTCCCAGACCACTCCGCGACATTATACTATATAACTGTCACCGTGTTACCCATTCCCAAAAATGGCAAAAAGAAAGGCAGAAAACAGAACTTTTCTGGACAGGTGGGAGGCAGAATATCTGTTTACATATGTAAAAGACAGACCTGTTTGTCTTGTTTGTGGAGCCAACGTGTCTGTAACTAAGGAGTACAACATTAGACGACACTATGAAATGAAACACCAGAACAAGTATAAGAACCTGGACATGACTCAAAGGAGCCAGAAAGCAGAGGAGATGAAAAGAAGTTTGGTTTCACAACACAATGTATTTAAAAAAGCCAAATCACAATGTGAGGCTGCTGTAAAGGCTAGTTATATTGTGGCAGAAGTTTATAAAAAGGTGCATGATGAAAGTTTGTGACCAAGTGTGCCCAGAGAAAAAACAAGCCTTTTCAAACGTGAGCCTGAGCAGGAACACAGTAGCTGAGCGCACATGTGAACTTGACACCAATCTTCATGACCAGCTGATGGAAAAGGGAAAAGGTGGGTCTGATACTGCGCACCTGTCAGTGTTCATCCGTGGAGTGGACTCAAATCTGTGTGTTATGGAGGAGCTTTTGGGATTTAAATGGCACAACCACAGGGAAGGAAATCTTTGAGGAGGTTTGCAAATGTGTAACTGAAATGAAGCTGCCGTGGGATAAACTTGTGGGATTAACCACAGATGGTGCGCCAGCGATGAGAGGTAAAAAGAATGGACTGATGGGTAGATGTGGGAAGAGAATTGTGCAGGTGAGCTATCTGTTTATCACTGTATCATGCATCAAGAATCACTGTGTGGTAAAGCCCTTAAGATAGAACACGTTATGACCACAGTAACACGAGTTAACTTTTTAAGAGCCAAAGGTCTGAATCACCGCCAGTTTAAGTCTTTTCTAAACGAGTGTGGTTCTGAATATGCAGACGTGCCATATCACACAGAGGTGAGATGGTTAAGCCACGGAAAAGTACTGAACAGATTTTTCGAGCTGCGTGAGGAAATATGTCAGTTTCTGCAAAGCAAAGGAAAGGACATAGCAGAGCTCCGGGAGCAGAAGTTTCTGTGTGAGCTGGCCTTTATGTGTGACATCTCAAGCCATCTCGATGCGCTGAACCTGCAGCTGCAGGGGCGGGGACGCATCATCACAGACATGTACGCAGCAGTGAGAGATTTTAAATCTAAATTGTGCCTGTGGGAGAAACAGATGCAAGGAAACCTTAACCATTTTCTCTGCTGCCAAACCATAAATACACAGATCTCTACTGCCGTGTGCGCACAGTTTGCTGAAAATCTCAGTGTACTCGGTGCTGAGTTTAGCCAGCGATTTGCCGACTTTGATGTCCAGAAATGTAGATTTCAACTGCTTAGTAATCCCTTCGCAGTTGATGTGGAAAACGCACCAAGCCACCTCCAAATGGAGCTGATTGAACTCCAGTGTAATGACATGTTGAAGTCAAAGTATGATGCTATTGGCACCGCACAGTTTCCACAGTTCATCCCTGACACAATGCCTCAGCTCCGCACCCAAGCTGCTCAATTGCTCTCCCTGTTCGGCAGCACTTATCTATGTGAGCAACTTTTCTCCTTGATGAAGATGACAAAAACATCTCACAAGAGTCGTCTGACTGATGAACACCTTCGTTCGATACTGAGGGTTTCCTCAGCTCAGAGCCTGAGCCCAGACATTGATGAACTAGCATCCAAGAGAAGATGCCAGGTATCTGGCTTAGGCACATCAGATTAGATCAGTGTGTTGCAAATTAATTAATGTTTTCTTTATGCACTTTTTCTTGCTACTCAAAGGCCTGAATGGTTGATTCATTCATTGTAATTTTATTTTCAAATTTATTAGCCTGTGGAAAAAAGTTTATTTTGATATTTACCTCAGAAGGCTGCAAATAGAAAAGAGGCATACAATTTTTATTTAAATTTAATTTAATATGCCATTGATATGTTTTTTTTTATATTTTGAGGTTCGATTTTGCATGTCTGCACTATTAAGTTATATAAGCGTTGCTTGTTCCATATTCAATATGAAGAAAAACTTGTTTGGTTCCATATTTAAAGGTTCATTTGTTCAACGTTGGCCCACGGCTTTGTTTAAATTTTAAATTTTGGCCCACTGTGTATTTGAGTTTGACACCCCTGGTTTAGATCTTTAGATGACGGATTCAGACTTAGACCTTCTTGTCTTTTCAGGGTCCTCACAATGGGAGGCTTTGTTTTTATTAAAAGTAGTGTAATACAGATAAATGTGCGTAATATGTGTAAAGTAAAAATTGAAAAAAAATTACAAATAAAATCTTCTTCAAATAATCAGACAGTATTAGAATAAGTAAAAATAATTAAAATGAAAAGATTATAACAAACCAAGAAACACTCTCCAAGTGTAAGCTTGCGTTTGTTCTGTGATGCACACAGAGTATAAATTGCACCGAGGCTGTCTACATTAGAATACACACAATGTACTTCAAGACAAGCTTTTATACATTTCCAAGCATGTCACCAATACGGCATTCATACTGAATTTAAACCAACATGCTCCACGATTCCTCTCTCTCAAAGTCGGTGACCCTATGGTCAGCGACCGGTTGTATTCTTTAAGATATACATTCTTTTCAAAATGCACCAGCTTGCAATATCATCTCACTAACTAAGTCCTTCCCCTACACGCGTTGTGGTTTCCCTTTACGGGTTACTGTCAGCGGTGTCCTATGAGCACTGAGGGTTGACGTTTTATTTCAAGAGAGCCTTCATATAACATACTCAGCACATCTTATCTTTTAACACACAAGCAATATTATTACATACATGTTGTGAAAGCAAAGAAAGAAAAATTATATAAAGAAATAAAGAAAATTTAATCACTTTAATATTCTTGATCTTTATCCATACTTCATTTCTCTCTCGGTACAGAGTCTGATTCTTTTTCATCCATTGATTTCTTCAAGCTTCATATCCTTTATTCTATTTAACAGGTGTTTTATTTCTTCTGCTGCATTTTCTATTCTTTTCCTTTTTTCTCTCTTCTTCTCTTAGCCTTAATCTCACTTTTCTTTTGTATGGGAATATGAGAGCAGGGTTTTGAAGTTGGACAGCATTAAAAAGGTTCATCCAATGAAAATGAAGTTAACCATTCATTTCCTTCATCATCCATTTTACCTACCATTCTCACAACACGTATCATCTAGACCCATGCAGTGTTAGTACCATTACTGAGACATCAGCAGATCCCTCAGATCCTCCAGCAGATCCCTCAGATCCTGCAGCATATCCGACTCAGAGCCTCAAGGACACCTTGATTTCACACTGTTCTGAATTTGAAACTGCTTCTCGTTCTGCAACACAGGAGACAAATGATACAGAGTGATTTCTCTGTCAATCACCTGTCTTGATTACTTTTATTATAGAGTATGTGAAGTTGTTGTTAGTAAAATAATCATGTGTGTTAGATATGTATGTTTTACTGTAACTCCATGTCATCTGACTGTTTTATAGCAGAGATGTCTTACTGTAGTTTTATTATATGATATTATGATATCAATATCAATAATAAAACCTGTACAATACTAATGTGTCATTATATTAATGTGCTACACTTAAATATGAAAACTATTAACTGGTTTTGTTGCAGAGATTCAGGGATGAATGAACTGCAACAGCTCATGTTTACAGTGTGGCTCTTATATTTACATTTATATTTACATCATCTATCAGATGCTTTTAATCAGTTCAACTGACTGAAGTGCTTTACAGTCTTTATTAATAACACATGCTCCTGCTAGTCCAGTAGATCAGTGAACCATCTGAGAACCATCAGTCGAAGCACCCAGTTGGACTGGTACAGAACGAGAAGAAAGGAAGATGAAGATGATTTCTTTAGAGGTTAACAAAGTGCTTAGTGTTTGTTTAAACTCAATTAGATTTAGCAGCTTAGATGTTGTTTGTGGCAGATGGTAAATGCTCAGAGCAAGCTAGGAATTTCAGCAGGTTTCACATAATGACAGGAACCTCAGCCATCATTGTTTACAGTTATTTTACAATGGCTATGACAGTTTTTTCAATACATTTAACACGTTTCCTAAACTCTAAACATGGTTAGCACAACATCCGTCTTTGTAGGCTATACAATTAACACATTTCTTGTTGCTTTGATACAAAATGCATACAGTTAACACTAACTTAAAATGCTTGAAGTTATTTTACACACAAGCTCAACCAAGACCAGAACAATGTAATTTTACAGTCAAATTTTCAAATGCTTTCACACTGTATGTCAGAACAGATAACATCATGTTCTAAACATATCTACACTGTAAAAAAATTCTGTAAATTAACAGCAGAATTTTACAGTACTGAACTGTTTTCCAAAATTACTGTTTCCTACCCTAAATTAGCACGTGATCTTTGGGGGCGGAGTTGCGATGCACTTGGCAGTTGACAAGAGTGACTGACTGACTTTCTCGGTGTAAGTTATCTACACAGTTTTCATATTAAGTATGAAATTGAAGCTCATTTATAGATAGCAGAACATAGATGAATCTAAAACAAGCATGTACATTTTTAATCGTATTAATTTTATTTAATTTTGCGTTTGAAGACAGTGGATGCTAAATTTGCATATTTTTGTTCTTTCATTGTAGAAAAGTTACCCTAATATAGAGGGAAATGTAAAATAAATGTGTTTGCTGTATTATATTATTTAGTAGGTTTTTTTTTTAAATATCCCTCCTTTTAGCAGTTTGGATTTGTTAGGTGTTGGGCGATGAGAACATTTTCGGTTCGTTAACTCGAGGACACGTCTGTCTCAGTGGAATCTGCTCTATTAACTGAAGCCACTCGGGTAATCGAATTTGTATTATTTATTTCTTAGCTTTATACGAGCACAGCATACTTTTGCACTCGATAAATTTGCTCCAACGATGGACATTAAGTTGTTGAGTTAAATTCATACGCGTGTGTGTTAGATAGCTTGATTGTGCCATTCCATAGTTCAAAATGTTCACCTGCAAACTTTGTGCATACTCATGCAGTACTTTACCTGCATTTGTGAGACACATGCGCATTCACATTCATGTCTCGAATGTCAGGTTTAATTGCGCATTGCCTGATTGTAAAAGGAGTTTCAAAAAGTTTTCAGCTTTCAAAACTCACTGTTATCAACACAAAGAGGGGAAATCTAAGCTTAAATCTGTGTCATTGACCTCATTTGAATTAACATGTAATGTTGACTTGTGTCAAGTCAGGTGTGAAACTAAATTTTATCAGCATCTTAAAACTCACATTAGAGAGGGGAGAAGGGTTTCATGTCCATTTCAGCAATGTGATAAGTCTTTTTCAATTGTGTCCACATTTACAACACATGTTTCTAGAAAACACAGTGATTGTTCAGAGGTTAACCTGGTTGATTCAGTTGCACTTCCTCATGGCATGCCTGAGTGCTCTGAACAGCATCATGCAATGCCACAGGAGTTCCCTTTCGAGGGAACTCGACGCTGCGTCAGTGCTGACGATATGGGAATGCTTCATTGAGGAAGTTGTGTCTGAAGCTCTGTGTGCACACACGCCATTTAATGGCTCGGAAAGGACACGTGACGGAGTAATTACTCGCCAGTAAGTCCATATAAGGGCATCTACGTCACTCTGCTCCAGCTTTCTTTGTCTTCAGGAAGCACTCTGTGTATGTGTGTCATTTGTCTGTCTGTCAAGTGCAGGGAAAGAAAAAAATTGGGAAAGACTAGGCAAAATGTTACAGTCTAAGCACTTTAAAAGATGCGCGCATCCGTGCCCCCGCTTTATCACGGCGGGTGACGCACATTCTCTTTGTGTGGTGTGTTTGGGAGAGGAGCATGCCCGGTCGGCTCTCGAGGGAGCCGGCTGCGTGCATTGTGAGGGATTCCCTCTCCGCACGCTCCGATCCCGCCTGGCTGTATTTTCAGCTTCGTGGTTCGGGTCCTGTGTCTGCCGAGGCAGCGCGGCGGCTTCAGTCATGAGGTTCCCAGGTTGAGTTTGAGGTCTGCACAAGTTTGACACCACTGTCAGGCAGCCTGGCATTGTGGAAACTTCTGCCAGGGGTGTCTCAGTGGGTCCTGAATACTGTAGAAAGGGGGTACAGGATCCAGTTTGGCCAAATGTGGGTGGGCACCAGGCAGTGTTCCACCGGGAGGAACTCCTCTCACTTCTGGAGAAAGGGGCCATACAGCATGTTCCCCTCCCAGAGCGGGACTCCGGCTTTTACAGCCGATATTTTGTTGTTCCCAAGAAGGACGGGGGGCTGCGTCCGATTCTGGACCTGCGGGCTCTGAACTGTACTCTGAAGACTTACAAGTTCAAGATGCTCATGCTCAAGATGATCGTGTCCCAGATCAGATCCGAGGACTGGTTTGTCACGATCGACCTCAAGGATGCTTATTTCCACATAAGCATTCTGCCGGAGCACAGGAAGTTCCTCAGGTTCGCTTTCGGGGGCGAAACGTACCAGTATCGTGTCCTTCCTTTTGGCCTAGCCCTTTCACCACGCATGTTCACCCTGGCACCATTGCTTCTCCAGGGTATCCGGGTACTGAATTAACTGGACGACTGGCTCATTCTGGCCCAGTCAGAGGCTATGGCAGCCAGGCATCGAGATGCTGTGCTTGCCCACATGAAGTCCTTAGGACTCAGGCTGAACCCAGGAAAGTGTGTGCTTTCTCCTTCTCAGAGAACCACCTTTTTGGGGGGTGGTTTGGGACTCAACCACGATGTGGGCACAGCTATCTCCCACTTGGGTGGCCTCCATCTTGTCGGTGGTGAAAGCTATTCGGCGAGGCCGCAGCCTCTCTGTTGCCGAGGCACAGAGGGTGCCTGGCCTCGCGTCGGCAGCGGCCAACGTTACACGCCGTGGGCTTCGTACCCTCCTTATGTGGAAAAGACCCCGGTTCTTGGCCCATTCTAGGGGCGTGTCACCATCGCAGGACTCTTTCGACAGACGCCTCACTCTCGGGCTGGGGCGCAGCCTTAGATGGCCGTCCTGCCCAGGGTTTATGGGAGGGCCCCTATCTCTAATGTCACATAAACTGCCTAGAGATGAGGGCTGTGTTTCTAACACTTTCTTCCATGCCTCAGGGGTGACCATGTCTTCGTATGGACAGACAGCACTGAGGTGGTTCCCCATATCAATCATCAGGGCAGTGATTTTCATCACAGGGCATGTAAACAAGGAGGCAGACTTCCTTTCGAGGCAGGTGCTGAGGCCTGAGGAGTGGCATAGATGCCATAATGTTGGGTGGAGCAACATTGATGTGGACGTGGCCGTGGTTCGGTCGGTGCGCCTTCCCCCCGGTAGCTCTGCACCCACAAGCCCTTGCCAGAGTGCGCCACGACTGGGTCAACCTATTCCTAGTTGCCCCTCGTTGGCCTTCTTGAGTTGGTTCACGGTCTTCCCTCCTGAACGGCACTCCATGGAGGTTCCCGTCAGGGAAGATCTCCTCTCTCGGGTGCAGGGGGCAATCCTACACCCCTGCCCCAAGATGTGGAAGCTTCGGGTCTTGCCCCTGAGGGCCTCTCATCTGAGGTGACCAAAACTCTACTGAATGCTAGGGCTCCCTCCACTAGAAAGCTATATGCTCTGATGTTGAGGCTTTTTTGCCTCTGGTGTGATGAACACTGTCAGAATCCAGTTCACTCCCTGGTCGGTACAGTGCTGAAGTTCCTGCAGTCTCTCTTTTCTCGGGGCTTGTCCCCGACTACTTTAAAGGTGTACGTGGCTGAAGTTGGTTCTCCTTCTAGCCTTGGCCTCTTTTCTGCTCCCTGCCGAACCGACCTGGTCGACGGAACCTGCCGGGTCGACGGAACCTGCCGGGTCGACGGAACCTGCCGAACCGACCTGCTCGATGGAACCTGCCAAACCGACCGGGTCGATGGAACCTGCCGAACCGACCGGGTCGACGGAACCGACCGGGTCGATGGAACCTGCCGAACCGACCGGGTCGACCGAAATGACTGAGTCAAAGAACGCGGTCGACATCATGACACCAAAACTACCTGAGCTCTCTGCCTGGCCTGAACCTATGCATGTTTCTGTTTTACTGTGTTTTGCTTCGCTGGACTTGCCAGCCCTTCTACTTCCTGTCCCTGTTCACAGGCCCAGAGAACAACCCTGGCTGCCAACTCCGTTCTGGTCTCTGGCTCCGCCTCCAGCACCACCCTGGTCTCCGTTCCTGCTCTGGTCTCTGGCTCTGCCTCCAGCACCACCCTGGTCTCCGGTCCTGCTCTGGTCTCTGGCTCCTCCTCCGGCACCACCCTGGTCTCCGGTCCTGCTCTGGCCTCCGGCTCCGCCTCCAGCACCACCCTGGTCTCTGGTCCTGCTCTGGTCTCCGGCTCCACCTCCAGCGCCACCCTGGTCTCCGGTCCCGCTCTGGTCTCTGGCTCCGCCTCCAGCACCACCCTGGTCTCCGGTCCTGCTCTGGTCTCTGGCTCCGCCTCCAGCACCACCCTGGTCTCCGGTCCTGCTCTGGTCTCTGGCTCCTCCTCCGGCACCACCCTGGTCTCCGGTCCTGCTCTGGCCTCCGGCTCCGCCTCCAGCACCAACCTCCAGCACCGCCTCCAGCACCAACCTCCAGCACCGCCTCCAGCACCAACCCGCCCCGGCCTCCTGCTCTGCCGGCGCCGCCCCGGCCTCCTGCTCCACCTCCAGCGCCACCCTGGTCTCCGGTCCCGCTCTGGTCTCTGGCTCCGCCTCCAGCACCACCCTGGTCTCCGGTCCTGCTCTGGTCTCTGGCTCTGCCTCCGGCACCACCCTGGCCTCCTGTTCTACCGGCTCCGCCCTGGCCTCCTGTTCTCCTGGCACCGCCCTGGCCTCCTGCTCTCCCGACTCCGCCCTGGCCTCCTGCTCTGCCGGCTCCGCCCCGGCCTCCTGCTCTGCCGGCGCCGCCCCGGCCTCCTGCTCTGCCGGCGCCGCCCCGGCCTCCTGCTCTGCCGGCGCCGCCCCGGCCTCCTGCTCTGCCGGCGCCGCCCCGGCCTCCTGCTCTGCCGGCGCCACCCAGGCCTCCTGCTCTGCCGGCGCCGCCCTGTAATAAATATTAAATATTATTTTATTGTTTTTGTATTAGTTGTTTGAAGAGTAAAAAAAAAAAAGGTCGGTCTTAAGGCAAATTTACAACCGGCAAGTCGGTTGGACTTAAAGCAAAAAAAAAAAAAATAAATAAATAATAATAATAATAATAATAATAATAATAATAATAATTGAGTCGGTCCTAAATTGACAGAGTCGGTCGGTTTACGGCAAACAAGAATATTTTTAAGGATGGCCTCAGTGGTGTTCGTAATAAAATAAAAAATATTGACCATACACTCTCTCATTGACAAACTCTCCCTCATTAAAGGGCCGGGCAGATTTTGCAGTCTCTGCTGCTACGATAAAGCTTTACAGCTTTTACAGCAGCTTCACTTTTTGATTTTGCTTTCATGAACATAGTCTGCCGGGAAACTGCATAAAATTCACAGCCATTTTTCAGAAATTACAAAAAATAACTAATAAATATGAATGACCATTGTAGGTTAGCATAGAGAAAATCAGAAAATAGGGTCAATTAAGTGAAAACAAAATTCACACAAACAGAGAGGAAGACTATAACATTTTGATACATACTTTTAAAGCCCCTGTCAACTTTTTTGTATGCATTTATAAAAAATAAGAAAAGGAATAACAATAAAAACCCACTTGATTTGACTGCAGTGTTAGAAAAACGGCACTGTTTAACAAATTGTGACCTGATACACAGTTCTGAGTAGGTAGAAAAGGTATACTTCAATTAGATAAGTATAATTCTTTAATCTTCCATTTGGTAAATTACAGAAGTTTATACTACTTTTTGATACTATTAATATCTAATAATGCCTACATTTACACTGGATGAATGATTGTTGTAAAAATTTGTCCACCAGACAATGTTGGTTTTAATGATCAAATGAATAACTGAGAATAATGTCACAGCAATAATTTTAAAATTCATAAAATTTTCAAATTTTATAAATCATCCAATCTATCATATAAAGGCAAAGGAAAATGAAAAGGGTCTGTATTTTCTAAAGGGAAAAGATTTGAAGTGAAAGGTTTTATCACTGCTTACCATATTTAGACATTTATTGGAGTTGATGATAATCGTGGTGTTCGTTCTTTTGTTATTGTTGCATGTTCCCAGTATTTATACTCAGTAGACTCTTCCCCTTTCACATCAAAGCTCTTATCACTCCTCGCACTGCACCCCACACCCTCTGATCTACCAGCACTGCTCGACTGGTTCCACCATCTATCAGGGTAAGAGGCAAGTATACTACAAGACTCTTCTCTGTTCTGGCACCAAGGTGGTGGAATGAACTTCCCATAGAGGTCCGGACAGCCGAGTCACTGGCTATTTTCAAGCGGCGGTTGAAGACCTACTTATTCAGGAAGCACTTCAACTAGCACTTCTTTCCTTATCCTTTGCATTTAAAAAAAAAAAAAAAAAAAAAAAAAAACTTTCATTGTAACTTTGAACAAATGTTTTAAACTCATGGTATCTTAAGTATGTAACCTAGTGAACCAGCATTAATGTATTCAATGTTAGAGATTTAAGCACTTATGTATGTCGCTCTGGATAAGGGGTCTGGCACATGCTGTAAATGTAAATGTATCTTAATTTTCCATTTTCTTTTCTTAATTTTGCATTTTTCATGTCCATAATAAACAATACAATAAATGGGGATGACTCGATGCCATCTCTCCAAAAAGCCCAGAGAGGGTCTAGAACATGTGTCATGTACAGAACATATGCAGCAGAGCTGTGGGAGACTGCTGTCATCTATCATGTGGGATCTGTCAGCTTTAATCTTAAAGTCTGATGTTAGTCCAAATCGTATTACAGCATGTCTAAAGCAAATGGTTAATTAAAAATGTTCTTTGAATTATTTTGTACCAGTTGTCCTTTGAAAATTATTATTGAGTAGATCTAAAGATGTTGAATCATACATGCTAAGTGCTTCATAGATCCTGCTTAGAGCCTGTTATTGGACTGATTTACATTAAAGAAGTTGGAGGGCAATATGAGAAATAATTAAAATTCAATACTACAAAGTTGCAAATATCGATTAAATCTGATTTGGGGATGTCAACTTTACCAACTGTTCAAAGGATGCAAAAGACAACATTAGGTTGTTGTTTTGCTAGGAAGAAATTGTGAAACAAGCTTCCAAGTCCAAAATGTGACCTTTGGACTTACAGGAGAGGCAGAGAGAAAGAGGATTCCCTTTCTCAATTTCTGCCAACTTTGAGCCCCATGATGAGCCATGGCCTGAGCCACAGGAATCAAGTGCCAGGCTTGAAAATAAAGCCAGATGAGCTGAATTTCTTCAAAGAGAAACTCTCGCAATTCACATGACTAGCAAAAGTAGAATGTAAAGATTTGTCCTACATTAAAAAAAAAAAAACATTTGAAATGATCCAAAGCACAAAAAAGTAAATTCACAGGAAAAATAAACACAAACTTGCAGGTTGAAACAAACAATGGGTTTACATTAATCAGTTTGACAGCTCAAACCAGTCCACTTGGTAGGCGAACAGAAGTATCCAGAATCTTAATGTTTATTGATATGGGACAGATTCTGGTAGACTGAACCTGATTGGTTACTAGTACTTGACAGAGTCTGGTAGACTGAATCTGATTGGTTATTAGTACTTGTCAGAGTCTGGTAGACTGAATCTGATTGGTTATTTGTACTTGATAGAGTCTGGTAGACTGAGTCTGATTGGCTGGTTGTTGGGTCTAAACCTATGTAGACAGATTCAGGTAAACTGACATTTTCTCTTGTTTGATCAGGAAATAAATTTTGATCATTTTCATAATCTTCATTTGTCTGAAATGGAAAATAAAAACCATTAAAATGCTTGTAAGTAAATTGTTTGTGAAAGTAACATCTGAAACAAATCACTGGCCTGTACCTCTCTGGAAGATTGTGTCATTGTTCCAGAGCCTGAAGAGAGAAGAGATTGCTTTAAATCACATTTTCAAAAGACAATGAACAAAATCACAATCCATTCATTTCACATCCATAGTGTGGAGGAACTACTGTATATTTACATGTGTTAATGAATATCTTATCTACACTACACATCTTTGAAGAATTGCTGTAATCCTTTTTATAATTTGTGTGACTTTTGATCGGTTGATTTGTGGGTTCAGTGATATCTTTCACATCTTTTTCATACTTTCTCATGTAAATAAGCATGAGAAAGTTCATTCATGTGACTTTGGCTGCATTGGTTGTTTCTGCACTGGTTTGAAAATAAAAGACATTAACACTTTAACATGTTGTGTGAATATAAATTAAAATGTGCTTGTTTGTTTGCAGTACCTTGGGTCTTTTTTTTCCACCATATCACTCCAGCTGATAAAAGGCCAATGAGAAGCAGCACTAGAGCAACAGGCATGACAGTCGTGACTAGGGGGAAACACACACAATGTGTCACAATATTTTAAACTATATTCTGCTCATTTATACTGAATGTACTGTAACAATTTTGTGTTTTTTGTGTGATGTTTTTACACTACTCCTACTTTACCCAGGGTTAACACTGAATCTAACGTTCACACTGTACACCCTGGTGCAACCTTTTTCTTTTTTGCATATCATCACTGTATAATAAGATCAACAATGTTACACAATAGCATTGTTATCTTATTATACAGATGATATGCAAATTGTTGATCTTATAGTGTTGGTCTTAGTAGTTCTATCATCTGATTGACCAGGAGTAGTTTCAATCTCCCTTAAGATGTTAATGGGGGCCAGAGCTTACTCATTACAAATTAAAATGTTCTCCCTTCAATTTCGGTTTGTAAGTATTCCTAAAAACTCATTGTGAATAAATGTCTAGAACTGTTTTGATCTATTTTACCAAACCTTATTTTAAATCTCGCTTTTGGTTGACTGTAGATATGTGTTTCTCTCCTAACAGATGGAGGAATCATCTCCCCAGATTTAAAACTGCTGAATGACTGCATGAGTCAGATATTTGTTTTAATTTCTGGTCATCTTCTCCTTCCTGTAGTCAGGTTGTTACAACAAGAAAAACCATAACAACCTCAATTTCATCAAGACTGCATAGACTTGCATCAATATGCAAAGCAAAAGATTAAACCAAAGCAAAAGACAAATCATCAACCACATCAACCCTTATTTTTTATATATAAAAAATAAGAAACATGATAAAATCATAATAAAAACAAATAACAATTAATGAAAATAAATGTGATTTTAATAAAAACTGTTTAAAATATGTTTAAAAAAATAAAACAGGAATAAAAGTGATTTGGATAAAAAGTGCAGTCAGTGTGAAGCAGCACAGATGTGTTTTAATCGTGATTTAAAAGTGTACTTCTGGAAGCTGATTCCAGTTCTAGGTGGCGTAATAACTAAATGCTGACGCACCTTGTTTTGAACCCTTGGTATCTCTAACTGACCTGATCCTAATGATCTGAGTAATCTTCTTGCTTTATATTCAATTAGCATATCTGTAATGTATTTCAGTCCTAAGCCATGAAGTGATTTATAAACGAGTAACAATACTTTAAAATCTATTCTAAATGTAACTGGAAGCCAGTGTAAGGACCTGAGGACTGGAGTGATGTGCTCAGATTTTTTGGTTCTGGTCAGAATTCTGGCAGCAGCGTTCTGTATGAGCTGCAGCTGTCTAATGGTCTTTTTGGGGATCCCAGTAAGGAGTCCATTGCAATGATCCACCCTGCTGGTGATGAGGCCTATAAATAATTGTAAACAGAATGTGTGGTGTACCTTTCAGAGCAATACACAAATATTCAAAAGACTGGTAATCACCAAGTAACACTTGCTTGCACTGAAAGGCATCTTTGAATAAAGCAGCTATTCCTCCACCTCTTCTAACAGCTCTACAGACACTTATAAAAGTAAAGTTGGGTGGGGCTGATTCATTGAGGACTGTAGTGCTGCAGCTGTCATCTAACCAGGTTTCAATTAGAGGAATTAGAGGAGCTCAGACTGCTCTTTCCAAATATCATTCTTTCCCACATGTATGACAATCTGACTGAGAGACTCATGTTTCATCAGAATGTTGTAAAGTTCCTTGTTAACATCAGAAAGCGCTGCCCTAGGAAAACAGTATGTACAGGTAGCCTTGTTTAAAAGCATTAGGTTCACAGTACTCACCAGCTTTATGTTGAGTGGGACCACGATTTAGGATTGTAAACTGCCGGCAATAGCAGACTGGTAGACCGCTATGACAAATTCCCCAAATTGTTGAATATTCCAAATGTCAATATAGTTCCAGGAATTTGTAGTTTTAGTGTGAGTGCCCAAATTGTTTAGTTTGAGCACTGTGCTGAAATGCTGGTAGTTAAATCAAAAGATAAAATCGAAAAAGCAAAAGCGCAAAGCACAGAGCGCAAGTAAATGTGCCCGAACGGTAGCGAAGCAGGATGTCTGTATTTGTAACAAGTCTGTCCGTATTTTCGAGAAGGCTCTCAAGGACATTTGTAAGCACGGACTAAAGGACATCCTGCGATACTTGATGCCGTCTACCCGAGAGATAAAATCATTCTCAGAGTTTGTCAACTTGGCATTGCTCCTGGGCGGGTCTGCGCAAACCTTGAGCAGTGCAGAGACGGAAGCCGGTCGTAAATATTTTTTTTTTTGGGGGGGGGGGGGGCAGCAAGCATCGGGGTCCGTGGGCTACAGAGTGGAATCAGCCACGGATGCCTCATTGCCCTACAGTGCCTCCATCCAGCCCTGTCCCGTTCACACCTGTGACCGAGCCAGTCCTCATGGCTACCGTACTGTAGCCGGGTTGCCGGAACCGACCAGGGCGTCAAAACCAGCCGAACCGACCGGGTCGACGGAACCTGCCGAACCGAACGGGTCGACGGAACCGACCGAGTCGACAGAACCTGCCGAACCAACCGGGTCGACGGAACCGACCGGGTTGACTTAACCTGCCGAACCGACCGGGTCGACGGAACCTGCCGACCCGACCGGGTCGACGGAACCTGCCGAACCGACCGGGTCAACAGAACCTGCCGAACCGACCGGGTCAACGGAACCGACTGGGTCGGCGGAACCAGCCGGACCGACCGGGTCACCGGAACCAGCCGAACCGACCGGGTCGACTTAACCAGCCAAAACGGCCCGGGTCGACGGAACCAGATGGGCCAACCGGGTCGACGGAACCAGCCGAAACGACCAGGTCGACAGAACCGGCCGGGTCGACGGAACCAGCCGAGTCGACCGAAATGACTGAGTCGGAGAACGCATTCGACATGGTGACACCCAAACTCCCTGCACTTTCTGCCTGGCCTCAACCTATTAATGTTCCTGTTTTATCTGTCCTGTGTTTCGTTTTGCTGGATTTGCCAGCCCTTCTACCTCCTGTCCCTGTTTACAGGCTCAGAGCACCACCCTGGCCGCCAACTCCGTTATGGTCCCTGGCTTGGCCTGAGGCACCACCCTGTTCTCCAGTCCTGCTCTGGTCTCTGACTCTGCCTGCGGCACCACCCTGGTCTTCGGTCTTGCTCTGGTCTCTGGCTCCGCCTCCAGCACCACCCTGGCCGCCAACTCCGCTTTGGTCCCTGGCTCGACCCGTGGCACTACCCTGGCTCACAGTCCTGCCCTGGTCTCTGACTCAACCTCCAGCACCACCCTGGCCGCCAACTCCGTTATGGTCCCTGGCTCGACCCGTGGCACCACCCTGGCTCCCAGTCCTGTCCTGGTCTCTGACTCTGCCTCCAGCACCACCCTGGTCACCTGCTCTTCCAGCTCTGCTCTGGCCTCCTGCGCTACCGGCTCCGCCCTGGCCTCCTGTTCTGCTGCCTCCGCCCTGGCCACCTGCTCGGCCGGCGCCGCCCTGGCCTTCTGCTCGGCTATCGCCGCCACTATACGAACCCGACCCGCCCTCCCGCCCTAGTTGCGCCTCCTGGACTGGTTTCTGTAGACTTGGGAGCGTATGAAAGCCGCTCGTGGGGGGGGGGGGGGGGGGTGTGTTCTGTAACGAGTCTGTCCGTATTTTCCCTTGTGTCTGTCTGCTGTCATTCCCTGATGTTAATGGTTGACACCGCCCACCTATTTGTTACCACGGACATTTAATTGCATTCAATCTCTTCCCCAGGTGTTTTGTCTTAGTCCTTGTCTGTCTCCGTCTTGTAATTGGTTCTCGTTCACCATATGTACTCTGTTTTGTTCACTTCCGGTTGTGAGTCCTTGTTTAGTGTTTAGTATGTTGTCTGTTCTTGTCTCTCTTCCTGTTCCCTGTCCTGCTCAGTGTTCTGATCTGTTTTGCCAGCTTGTTCATTGCTTGTTTCCTGTTTTTGAGTATTAAAGTAGTAACTGCACATGGATCCGCATTTGCCTGTGACTATCCGTGACTGTAATACAGACATCTTAGCCTTTCTCTCTGTTCTTTGTCAAACTTCAGTCTTGTCCTCATAATTTTCTTAGACAATAAAAGTTTCCTCCTTCAGACCTCCAATGATATTTAAAGTGGTTCAGTCTCTTACTGATTGTAGATTCATGCACTTTGACATCAACTGTAGCACAAGCTTGCTGTAGGTCCTGTGATGATATTGTAGGGTTTTTGGAGACTTCTTTAATCATCTTGCAGTCTGGTCTCAGGTTGAATTTACTTGGATGTCCTGACTTGTCCATGATGGCAGGTGTTTTAAATGTTCTCCACTTGTAAATGATTTCCGGACAGTGGAATGTCTGATTATAAATTATTTTGAAATCTTTTTATATCTCTTACCAGACTCATAAACATCAACAATCTTTGCTCTGAAGGCCTCAGAAAGCTTTTTGGATCTCACCATGGTGAAACCTCTCACTTCAACAATTAATAGCAACTCAAACTAAATATCTGAGGTTTAAATGAGACAAAACTTCTTCAAAATGTGATACACCAGTAGGTCATTTTATTCATTTTAAGTACATGTTACTCACAAATTAGATTTTATTTGACATTTTATAGATAATTTAAAAAAGACTTTTATTTGGTTTTATTTGTTTAGTTTTATAACTTGATTTTTTTTTCAATACTGTTAAAATAATATTTAAATGGCAATATATTTAACTATTTAAAAAAAAAACAGGTTTTGATGGGGTCCTAATTCTGTTCACATGACATGACATGATTAAAATGTAGATGGAAATTTAATATTGTGAACTTACTATTTTTTTCCTCAGGATTTCACTATTTATTTATTTATTTATTTATTTATTTATTTATTTATTTATTTATTTATTTATTTATTTGTTTGTTTGTTTGTTTGTTTGTTTGTTTGTTTGTTTGTTTGTTTAGCCTATATAACTGCCATGAATGTTTTGGCCTAAATTGAGTTTTCTGTCTGTAATGTGTGTATTCTGTCTGTAATGTGTGTATTCTGTCTGTAATGTGTGTATTCTGTCTGTAATGTGTGTATTCTGTCTGTAATGTGTGTATTCTGTCTGTAATGTGTGTATTCTGTCTGTAATGTGTGTATTCTGTCTGTAATGTGTGTATTCTGTCTGTAATGTGTGTAATCTGTGACATGTTCATCATTAGAAGGTGCTGAGATGTTGATGGTTAAAAGGAAATGAAGTCATGGTAATGGGTCTGTAGTTACTTCCTGCCAGATCTTTGTGTTTGAAATCATGGGTAAAAAATCCTGGTTTCATTTTTGATGATGGTTTAAATTTTGACTGACAAATAAATTCAGTCATCAAAGCTTTTTTCAGCTGCGTCTTCTTTCTAAAGCTAAGCCCTTTATTTCTTTAAAAGATTTTGAAAAAGTAATTCCTGTTTTTATTTCATCTAGGCTGGACTACTGTAACTCCAGGCCATCAATGGTCTGGCCCCAGCCTACCTCACAGAATTAATAAAGATCTACCAACCAGCCAGATCTCTCCGCTCCTCTGGACATACCTCTCTGGTCACTCCCAAATACAAATATAAGAAGTTTGGAGGCCGGTCATTTGCCATCAAGGGACCAAAGCTGTGGAATGCACTTCATGCACACTTACGATCCATCACTATGCTGAGTGTTTTTAAATTGCAGTTGAAAACTCATTTATTCATACAAGTTTTTAACACGTAGACCCTGTTTCAACTGCTGTTTTATGTTCATTGTGTTCTTATTTTTTTAATATTTTTGATTTTTTTTTTGTTTGTTTGTTTTACTAGAAAGCAGTGATTGATTGATTGATTGATTGATTGATTGATTGATTGTAACTGGCTTTATTTTGGGATCAGCCAGACAGCTTTATCCCACTTGCAGCATGTCCAAAATGCTGCAGCTCGACTCTTGTATGGGGTAAAAAAGAGGGAGTATATTACTGCTATTTTACACTCACTACATTGGTTGCCCGTTTGTTTTATAGTGGATGTTAAAATTCTGCACCTAGTTTATTAATCTCTGAATGGTTTGAGTTCGTGCTTTGTGTATTGCTGCCCTAAGCTCTGGAACGCTTTGCCACTGTCCATTAGACAAGCGTCTTCTCTTAATATTTTTAAGTCCAGGATAAAGACGTTTTCATGTTCAAAAGCGTATGGCTGATGGGATATTTGTACAAGTCAAGTCAAGAAGTCAAGAAGAAGTCAAGAAGCTTTTTATTGTCATTTCAACCATATATAGCTGTTGCTGTACACAGTGAAATGAGACAACGTTTCTCCAGGATCAAGGTGCTACATAAAACAAAGACAGGGCTAAGGACATGTAAGTAGTCTTAGCCACATAAAGTGCAACTGTGCAACCTGGTGCAAACAGTGCAGGACAAGACAAGCAAGACAGTGCAGGACAAAAGACAGTGCAGGACAAAAAACAGTGCAGACATTAAGTTACAAGACAATACAAAAAGTACAAAAAATGCAATACACAAAAGACAATAAACAGTAACAGAAACAGCGCCGACCGACCGGTGTAAATACTGAATGTTCAAACAATATTTTGTGCAGTAAAAGAATGAACAGCAGCAGGTTCTTAGCAGCAGGTCCTTTGGATTATATATGGAGTTGTGCAAAAAACAGCAGATGACTGAGATATTGTCCAATATGTGCAAAAACAGCAGAAAAGTGTGCAAAACAGTGTGTGTGTTTTGTGAGGGTCTAGTGCAGTCCATACAGATGATGTGTGTGTATGTTGTGCTCAGTATAGTACAGTTCGGTTATTGAGAAGTCTGATGGCTTGTGGGAAGAAACTGTTACGCAGTCTGGTCGTGAGGGCCCGAATGCTTCGGTACCTTTTTCCAGACGGCAGGAGGGTGAAGAGTGTGTGTGAGGGGTGTGTGGGGTCATCGACAATGCTGTTGCCTTTGCGGACGCAGCGTGTGGTGTAAGTGTCCATGATAGAGGGAAGAGAGACCCCAATGATCTTCTCCGCTGTCCTCACTATCCGCTGCAGGGTTTTGCGATCCGAGATCGTACAGTTCCCAAACCAGACAGTGATGCAGCTGCTCAGGATGCTCTCAATGGTCCCTCTGTAGAACATGGTCAGGGTTGGTTGAGGGAGATGTGCCTTTCTCAGCCTTCGGAGGAAGTAGAGACGCTGCTGGGCTTTCTTGGTGACGGCGCTGGTGTTGAGTGACCAGGTGAGGTTCTCCGCTAGATGAACACCCAGAAATTTGGTGCTCTTGACGATCTCTACAGATGATCCGTCGATGTTCAGCGGAGAATGGTCGCTCTGTGCTCTCCTGAAGTCCACAACCATCTCTTTAGTTTTGTCCACATTCAGAGAAAGGTTGTTGGCTCTACACCAGGCAGTTAGTTGTTGCACCTCCTCCCTGTATGCTGACTCGTCGTTCTTGTTGATGAGACCCACCACGGTCGTGTCATCGGCGAACTTAATAATATGATTCGATCTGTGCATTGCTGCACAGTCGTGAGTCAGCAGAGTGAACAGCAGTGGACTGAGCACGCAGCCTTGAGGAGCTCCAGTGTTCAGTGTGGTGGTGCTGGAGATGCAGTTCCCGATCCGGACTGACTGAGGTCTCCCAGTCAGGAAGTCCAGGATCCAGATGCAGAGGGAGGTGTTTAGTCCCAGCAGGCTCAGCTTCCCAATCAGATGCTGAGGGATGATTGTATTGAATGCTGAACTAAAGTCTATGAACAGCATTCGTACATAAGTGTCCTTATTGTCCAGATGGGTGAGGGCTAAGTGGAGGGCTGTGGTAATGGCATCGTCTGTGGAGCGGTTTGGACGATACGCGAACTGTAGGGGGTCAAGTGAGGGTGGTAGCTGGGTCTTGATGTGCCTCATGACGAGCTTCTCGAAGCACTTCATAACTATGGGTGTGAGTGCAACGGGACGATAGTCATTGAGGCAAGACACTGTAGACTTCTTTGGGACAGGAACGATG
>NC_062535.1:18467343-18484843 GCF_022655615.1 Tachysurus fulvidraco
TCACTTAAACATGTACTTTTCTTCATGCACTAAGTGAAGTGAAGCTCCTCTGTGTGCTTTTGAAGCTAAACACAAAGTCTTAGCAGCCCTGAACTTCACTACATTAAACACAGGAGCCCATGAATACAAGGTCTGTGCTAAATGTCCAATTCTTTAATGTTACACTTACAATGAAGATTAATGTGAAGCGCTTTTACTTACCTGGAGTGAGGAAGAAGGTGAAGATGAGGAGGATCTTCATTCTAAATCCAGACTCAGAAAATATTAATAATAACATATTAGTTATACGACACTCCAGCACTGTCCTTGTCTCTGTGACTGGGCGTCTTTTTGTGTGGCGTTAGTAGAAAGCAACATCATGTCCACTTCCACTTTTGAGCTGCTGACAGAAAACCACTCAGCAAGTCTGTGTGAAGTGTTGAGTGTCGTTGTTACAACAGCTGCTGTCAATGTAACAGAAACAAAAGAACAGAAAACATGTTTCTGATACTAAACTAATGACCAGTGGAGTTGTGTACTGCAATGTAACTGTGATGTCACGTCTTTGTTTTTCCTCTCAGTCTGTAGAGAGTTTGAGTATATAATAGTTTGTAAAATGTACCAGTCTGAAACTAGATTTCTACATTAGAGCAAAACCTTGACCTTCAATAATCACTGCATTCTTGTTGAAGATTAAAGCCCATAATGGCTTGTGATGGTCATAAAGTGAAGAACTTGACATTATGTGAACCGAAGGAACAGACAGTAATGTTTTTGTTTGTTTCCTGAGATCTTCTGCAATACAATGACATCATTATGTGGATCAAAACTCTGCTCAAGTACAAGAACGTCACAAATCTTGTTCTTTGTAGTGCAGTCGAGGCCTTCTGTCACTTCTATCAGACTACATAAGAGTGAAGCTGTTCTTGTGAGCTGTATGTCAAACACTTTACATCATTAATTATCATATTAGTAGATGTTCTAACCACCACTCAACATACTCATACACCACATGGGTGATGTGTCACTTCCTGTGTAGTGATTATAAAACACTTCCCTGACATTTGTAATCAAACACTTCCAGAAAACCTCCTTACTGCTAAATATATACTCAAAAGTTAAATCTCTCATGTCCAACTGCTGAGCAAAAAGTAATGTCAGCAGAAGTGGATGTGGTTAACAAGTGTTGCTGTTGTTTTGGTATTAGTCACTTCTTCTGAAATAGTGCAAATACTCAGACAAAGAAAGAGAGAAAACAAAATATTTTTCTCTAATCACATTAAATACAATCTAAAAACATTCTGAAAATATTATTAAATATTTTATTAATATAAATATTCAGCTTCATGACTGAATGATATCCTCTATCATAAAGTGCGCTTTGTAACAGAATTGTCACCATTTCCTTCTTCTTTATGCTACAACTGTGGGTTTACATTGTCAGTTACATTCAGAGCACGTCTATTAAAAAGCTGTAAAAATAGATACAAAATAAAAACAGATTTTATAAACAAAACTCAAAAAATAAATACAGGAAACATGAACCGAAACACAGAAGCCGACCAAAAATGAGGACCCGACGAAGCTAAACACAATGTGGAGGAAATAAATACACATAATAATAAAACCAATTACAACCAGGTGATTATTACAAGACACACTGCCAGAGCGCCCCCTAAAGTTCCAGCAGAGAATGTCCAAGCAGAAATCCTGACAGAAAGTGTGAATAATCAAATTTCAAGACTGTGATTTTGCAGCAGAAGGTTGTGCTTTATTCGTAAAAACATTCATGTGGTTACAGAATTCACACACAGAGTAAATATATTTAAATACTGACACGAGTCTTTACATCCAAAGTGACATCATATGTTTATTTGCAGTGAGACAAAATAAAACAATGTATTTGAGTAGCTTTTGGCTGGTTAAAGTAGCTGTACTGTGATATATACATGTGCTTCATCCTGGTCAGAGTCACAGTGAGTCAGGAGTCTATTTCAGGATCACTGTGTGCCAATCAGGACGTCATGCTGTGTTTGACTAAAGCTCAGAACTCAGAGGAAAAACAAAGAAAACTGGCACCTCGACTCAGAATTCGTACTCAGTGAGTCAGGAGGGTCTCTTCATCCCAGAGTTTATCATATGACTTTATACCAACATGGCCAGCATGGCCACACACACCAACAGCACACAATACATTATATATTTATAATCAATAAACTTAACTGACTAAATGGTTGTTAAATGGTTGTAAATATATATACCTTGTGTTACAGGTCGACACCGTGGGAATGCCCTTCAGACGACCAGTGACTAAAGCACCTGTGAACACAACAATATTTCCGGCTAAAAATGACTGGGCAGTTGTCACGAGCAACGAACCACTGTCCGAGCGTCGCCTTAGAGACGCGTCCCCGGAGTATTAGCGCGCTTCCGGACAGCACTTCCCATCAATCACCCTTCCTCCTTATTACATCTCCACCTGTTCCTCATCTCTGCTTCCTATTTAACCACACTTGAACTTCTTGTTCTGTTTTCTGATGCTGACGTTTCTGATTGTTTGCCTGTTTCTGACTCCGATTTTGCCTCCTGTCTGTCATTGTGTTTTTGCCCGTCCTGATCATCGCTTGTTTGTCTTCGTCTGTGTTTATCGTAATAAACTGCTGCGAATGGATCCCGATCCCTCCTCATTACAGCAGTGAACTGGGTCAGTATTTATTGACTTTAAATTAACTCTATATGGGGCGTTCTTTGGCGGCAAGGCAGTAAGTCGCGTTTGGCAGGGCTCCTGGCATGTTTACCTAATGTAGTGTTTTTTCTGAAAGTATTATTTCGAAACTCGACACCAGAAGTTTTAGTACTGGACCCTCTTGCTAAGTCGATACTAAAAACTATGAAAATGGCGACAAATCTTAGAATATAAGTACACGGGACCTGCGGGCGATAGACCGAACGCCTCCTCGGACTGGAATGTTTCTAAGGCCAGGAGTGAATCGGCTCCACCCTCACCAAATTCCAGCGAAATGGATACGTCTGGTTTGTTAGTCTGAAATACTTCTCGTACTGAAGTCTGATATTTCAGCGGTGATTAAATCAGAACTAAAGTATGCCCTTGCAGAAGACTTTAACTTTCTGAAGAGCGAATTACGAGCGGTGAAATCTGAAATAATAAACAGCACCGCGGCGCTTCGCTTGGAGTTAGACCAAGTCAAAGCGAGTGTCAACGATATAGAAGGCGGTTTATCTAAATGGTCGGATGAGGTGGTCGCCCTACAGAGTACAGTGGGTGAGTTGAAATCTGAACTAAAGGAGCTAAAGGTGAAATGTGAGGACTTGGAGGGCCGAATGAGGAGGTGCAACGTGCGGATTCTCGGTATTCCAGTTCATCCATAGTAGTCGCCAAGATGCTAACTGAAGTGCTACAACTTGAGAAAGAGCCGCTTTCGTTCACATCGTACCCCAGGACGAAAGAAACCAGGTGGTAATCCAAGAGTAATTGTTGCTAAGTTACACTATTTTCAAGACTGTGCGGAGATTCTGTGCCGTGCACGCACTCGTGGCCCACTTCGTTTCAATGATGCGCATATTACAATTCTTCTGATTACACTGCAAGCGTGGCCAAAGCCTGGGCAGCGTTCACAGACGTGAGGAGGCTTCTTCGAAACCAACAGGGTGTTCGCTATGGATTACTTTTTCCGGCACGTCTTCGTAGCACCCACAGAGAAGAAGACAAAGAATTTGCTGATCCAAACAAGGCCATGGCTTATGTGAAAGAGAATATTATCTTGGCGACAGATGTAGGACATTGACTGTGAATCGGGTTTCCTTAGGCTGCATACTTGTATCGTCACAATTGTTTTATATCCCGAAATATGTACATTGTCTGCATCCAGAAAATGTTTGCTAGGGGATGATAGTAGACTACTTTGTTTACAACTAACTAATTTTAGAGGGTCAACATTTACATTTATATTATTTTCGTTGAGAACACTACTGTATAACTTTTTTTTCTTTCTCTCTTTTTGGTGTTTTCTTTTTTAATTACATCTGGGGGCCAGCCAGGAGCCCTAGCAGTTAGAGTGATGTTCCTCAATATAAGCACTATAATGTGTGGATTTTTTTGTTGTGAGGTTTTGTTTTCTCCTGGGTTTTGTTGGAGAAGGGGGTGGGATTATACTGGATTTGTATACCATTGGGTTGTTTCTTGTCAAGATCTTATGTGTATGTATGATTGTACATAGTTTTGACATGGCTAACAAGAAAGGTACTAGGCATTCGTCTGAATATCCAGTTAACTGTGTGACTTGGAATGTTAAATCCTTCAACAGTCCCTTAAAATGTAGAAAAGTTATAGCGCATTTAAAACATCTTGATACAGACATTGCATTTTTACAGGAGACCCATGTGTGTTTAGCGGATAGTATATGTCTACGTAAAAAATGGTCTGGTCAGGTGTTTCAATCAAATTTTCACTCTAGATCAAGAGGAGTGGCCATCATGATTGGTAAACACATACAATTCACTGCTTCTAGTGTACAAACAGACTCTGCTGGACGATATGTTCTTGTGGTAGGGAAATTGTACACACTTCCAGTTGTCTTAGTCTCGGTTTATGCACCAAACTGGGATGATTATACCTTTTTTAACACATTATTTTCTAATATGCCAGATATGTCTACACAGTCTCATAATTGGTGGAGATACTAATTGTGTGCTCTCATCGCTAGACCCTTACTAAGTCTGCTCAGTCGATCAAATCATTTCTGGAAACATATGGTGTGGCTGATGTGTGGCGCTTTCGCAATCCTACCTCGAGGACATATTAATTGTTCTCCTCTGTTCATAAGACGTACTCCCGAATTGATTATTTTTTCATCGACAATCGAATTCTACACTTGGTGAGGGAATGTGACTATGGCGCCATAGTCATTTCAGACCATGGGCCCCTCAGTATGAAATTGTGTTTTTCAGATCCTCAATCAATATACCGCCCATGGCGATTTAACTCATCACTACTTTCAGATGAGAATTTTGTCAGTTTTTTAAGAGCAGAAATTAAATTCTTCCTTGAAGTTAATCAAACCCCGGGAATGCCGCTTTCTACGGTTTGGGAGTCCTTAAAGGCCTATTTAAGGGGTCAGATAATCTCATATTGTGCTAACAAGAAGAGGAGAAGCTCTGAACAGTTAAGATTGTTGACAGACAAGATATTACGTGTGGACAGGGAATATAGCCATTCCCCTTCACCAGATTTAGTCAAGAAACGTATGTCACTTCAAGCTGAATTTAATACTCTGTCTACCCAAAAAGTGGAGTACCTGATTTCTAAATCAAGGCATGCGTACTATGAACATGGTGAGAAGGCGGGGCGTCTGCTCGCACATCAGCTACGCCAGAGATCAGCTACTCAAAATATCTCAGCTATAATCAATGGCCAAGGTATTCAATGCTCAGACAATGAGAAAATTAACTCATGTTTTAGTCAGTTCTATCAGTCACTATACTCTTCTGATTCATCTTCTAATCAGTCTGATTTGGAGACCTTCTTTGAAGGTATAAACGTTCCCGCCATAAGTCCGGATCTGGCTGATGAATTGGAAAAAGATATTTCGGTAAATGTGAGACTTTTTGCAATTAGAGTCATGCAAAGTGGCAAGTCCCCAGGACCGGATGGCTTTCCAGCCGAGTTTTTCAAGACATTTTCAGAACCGCTGTCTCCTTTAATACTGTCAGTTTTCAATGAGTCTTCTGTAAACTTGTCATTTCCAGTATCTATGTGTCAAGCTGTCATCTCTTTACTACTTAAAAAGGATAAAAACCCTTTAAATTGTGGTTCATACCGGCCAGTGTCGCTTCTGAATGCGGATTTCAAGATCTTCGCAAAGGTCATGGCAAAACGTCTTGAGAAGGTAGTTCTCACTGTTGTTTCACCTAACCAGACAGGGTTTGTGAAAAATCGCCAATCCTTTTTTAACATTAGACGACTGTTAGGTGTGTTGTATGCTCCCACTCCACTCGGACACAAAGACAATGAGGTGATACTTTCTCTTGATGCTGAAAAAGCATTTGACCGGGTTGAGTGGGGTTATCTCTTTAAGACTTTAGAAATATTTAAATTCGGCCCTAAATTTATATCATGGATAAAATTGCTTTATTCTTCCACAATGGCAGCGGTACGTACCAATAATAATATATCCAGTTACTTTGCATTACAACGAGGTACACGCCAGGGATGCCCGCTCTCGCCCCTCTTATTTGCGATGGCGATTGAACCTTTGGCTATTGCCGTTAGGCAGAGTTTAGTCATTAAAGATATAAATCGTGTGGGCTTTGTGCATAAGGTCTCTCTTTATGCCGATGACACGCTGTTGTTTATTTCGGATCCTCTGTCTAGTATCCCTGAGTTATTGATCTTACTTGGTAAATTTGGGAAATTTTCTGGCTATAAGATTAATATTCAGAAAAGCGAGATAATGCCTGTGACCTCTCCCTAGGGGAAACTTACTGGCACAGTCCCATTTAAAGTCAGTTCGGAAAAATTTAAATGTCTGGGTATTTGGATTACACGCAACTTTAAGAATCTTTATAGGGCTAATTATCATCCTTTGTTGGCAAATTTTAAACAAGATATTGCTCATTGGGAATCCTTGCCTCTTTCCCTGGGGGGAAGGATTAATTTAGTCAAGATTTACTTGTTCCAATCCCTGCCAATTTTTCTTTCTAAATCATTCTTTTCCAACCTGAATAGCTAGCTATCATCCTTTATTTGGAATAAAAAGCATCCAAGGATCAACAATAATATATTACAACTGCCCCGAAATTTGGGGGGCATGGCGCTTCCTAATTTCATGTACTATTACTGGGCAGCTAGTATTAGAGCGTGGTTGCATTGGTTGAGAAGGGACACTTCTACACCAAGCTGGGTGACTTTAGAGAGGGCCTCAATTACATCCAGCTCTCCTACAGCATTGCTCTGCTCTTGGTTACCCTTTAAACAATCAATTTAAACATCCTCTTCTAACCCAGTTGTTGTCCACACAGTTAAGATTTGGAATCAGTGCAGACGGTCTTTCGGTTCCATCGGGTTATTATTTGCTGCCCCTGTGGCGAATAACCACATGTTTATCCCTTCGGTAACTGATGAAGCTTTTGATAGTTGGGCTTTGAATGGACTACGTTCACTGTATGATCTGTACATTGATAATAAGTTTGCCTCATTTGAACAACTGGTGGAGAAATTTAATATTTAAAAAAAGCACAGTTTTTTTTAGATATTTGCAATTGAGAAACTTTGTTATGGCCAATTCTGATTGTTTTCCACAGTGTCCAGCTCAGTCCCTTATGGATAAGATATTTGATTGTAGAATAGACACTAAACAGGTCCTGAGTAGGATTTACACACTGCTCAGTTCATTCCATGTGACCAATCTGGAAATTCTGAAACACAGGTGGGAATCTGACTTGGATGAAGACATATCGGACGTGGTCTGGCAAAAGGTCATACAGAATATTCACTCATCTTCGGTGTGTCTGAAACATGCTGTCACTCAGTTTAAAATAGTACACCGTCTACATTGGTCCAAGGATAAACTGTCCAAGATAAAGTTGGACTTGGATCATGCATGTGATTGTTGCAAGCAAACACCCGCTACACTTCTCCACATGTTCTGGACTTGTTCAAAACTTCATGGATATTGGCTATCATCTATTTTTGATGCATTTTCCAAAATATGTGGGAAAACTGTGCACCCATGCCCTTTGATTGCATTATTTGGGTTGATCAAGGTGGATGCCTCTTTTAGCAGGTGCCAGGTGAACATGATCGCTTTTTGCTCTCTGCTAGCTAGAAGACTTATTTTGTGTAGGTGGAAAGATTCACGCCCACCGACATATGGACTCTGGATTAGAGAGGTCATGTGTCATATACATTTGGAAAAGATTAGATACAGTATAAAAGGGTCGGTTGAGAAGTTTTATAACATGTGGATGCCATTTATGTCTTATTTTGAAAATGTGTCAATTGACAATTTTGTGTAATTGTCTACACATACCTGTGTTAAGAATTGTATGATGTTACATAGAGGCCTGACTATTGTTTATATTTCTTATTGATCCAGTATGGGGTGGGGGGAGTGGTGTTCTTTGTTGCTGTGTTAATTTAAATGTTAAACTCAAACTAAATCAATAAAAAGACTTTGTTTAAAAAAATTAACTCTATATTTTTATATTTCTGTAAAGCTGCTTTGAGACAATGTCCATTGCTAAAAGTGATACACAAATAAAATTGAATTGATTTGAGGTTTTTAAACGTTTTGGCAGGAATTAATTAGTCTTATATCAATAATGAGCTCAGAAATTATCCTGACCTATAAGTTGCTCCATAGCTTTTGGTTCCAAAATCCCACTTGACTATATACAGTCTTTGAAAGGACATTATATATGATCACACTCTCAGGCATCACCCAAATGAGCATGAGTTCCCTTTTGAGTCTGATTCCTCTAAGGGTTTCTTCCTCATATTTATTCTATATTTTTATATTTGTGTAAAATTACTTTGATACAATATCCATTGTGTTTTTTTTTTTTTTTCAATTTATACCAAAAGAACAAAGGTATACAAAACTAAACTCTCTGTCCCCCAAACCCTAAACATAAACATAATCATACAGAACATAATGTATATGATCAGATGTCTATAAAGGAAACGACATAATGATAATGATAATAACAATAAATAAACAACATGACACGTGTATGAATAATATTCCCCACCCCCTTTACAATACCTTTCATTTCCTCAAAAAAAGGTAAGAAAGGTTACCAGACATTAGCGAATGCCCCAGTAGACCCTCTTACTGTATATCTAATTTTCTCCAACTTAAGATGGTACATGACTTCCCTTATCCTGTGACTGAATATCAGGGGAGTAGGCTATTTCCATTTAATCAGTCTTAGTCTTCTAAACAGAAGAGAACAGAAGACCAGTATCTTCATCTTCACTTCATTCTCACAGAACAACCTCCAAGACCGCAACCAGTCTGACTTTAAAGCAGCTCATTCCATAGAGACTTCCCCTTTGGATGTCTCTGAGAAGCTACATGCTGCTAGATCAGCCAAACTGTCATCCGTCCTTATCTTCCTTGACTTTTCAGCAGTGTTTGATACGGTCAACCACAAGATTCTTATCCACCCTCAGGAGTCTGGGGATTTGCGGATCAGCTTGGGAATGGTTTGCTTCCTACCTGGAAGGATGCTCATATCAGGTACCATGGAGGGGAGTGAAATCTGCTCCACACAGACTCTCCACTGGCATCCCACAGGGCTCAGTACTTGGTCCTCTTCTTTTGTCCCTGTATACTCACTCTCTGGGTGAAGTTATTTCCTCACATGGGTTCTCTTACCACTGCTATGCCTATAATACACAACTTATCTTCTCTTTCCCACCCTCAGATACCACAGCTTCTGACCGGCTCTCAGCATGTCTGGCAGAAATTTCATCATGGATGACTGCTGATCAGTTAAAGCTCAATCCTAGCAAAACTGAACTGCTGATCATCCCAGCTGAATCATCCCCAGGTCATGATCTTGCTATATCCACAACGCTGCACAATGATCTGATCTCCCCTTCAGGCACAGCTCGCAACCTTGGGCTAACCATAGACAATCAACTGTCCTTTTCCTCTCATGTTGCTAATGTGACTCGCTCATGTCGGTTTCTTCTCTACAACATCAGACGGATTCGGCCATTTTTGTCACAGGCTGCTCAGGTACTTGTTCAGTCTCTTGTCATTTCTAGACTGGATTACTGCAATGCACTGCTGGCAGGTCTACCTATGAACGCAATCCGTCCTCTGCAAATGATCCAAAATGCAGCTGCCCGGCTTGTTTTCAACCTGCCAAAGTTCTCGCATACCACCTCGCTGCTGCAATCCCTCCACTCGCTTCCAGTAGCTGCACGCATCAGATTCAAAACACTGATGCTGGCCTACAAAGCCAAAAATGGACCAGCTCCCTTTCACATCAAAGCTCTTATCACTCCTCGCACTGCACCCCACACCCTCTGATCTACCAGCACTGCTCGACTGGTTCCACCATCTATCAGGGTAAGAGGCAAGTATACTACAAACCTCTTCTCTGTACTGGCACCAAGGTGGTGGAATGAACTTCCCCTGGTCCGGACAGCTGAGTCACTGGCTATTTTCAAGCGGCGGCTGAAGACCTACTTATTCAGGAAACACTTCTTTCCTTATCTTTTGCATTCTTAAAATAAATAAATAAATAAATAAAAAACCTTTGACACTTTTTCATCATAACTTTGAACAAATGTTTTAAACTCATGATATCTTAAGTATGTAACCTAGTGAGCCAGCATTAATGTATTCAATGTTAGAGATTTAAGCACTTATGTACGTCGCTCTGGATAAGGGTGTCTGCCAAATGCTGTAAATGTAAATGTATCTTAATTTGCCATTTTCTTTTCTTAATTTTGCATTTTTTGGCCATAATAAACAATACAATAAATGGGGATGACTCTATACCATCTCTCCAAAAAGCCCAGAGAGGGTCTAGAACATGTGTCATGTCCAGAACATATGCAGCAGAGCTGTGGGAGACTGCTGTCATCTATCATGTGGGATCTGTCAGCTTTAATCTTAAAAAGTCTGATGTTAGTCCAAATTGTATTACAATATGTCTAATGCAAATGGTTAATTAAAAATATTTTCTGAATTATTTGGAACCAGTTGTCCTTTGAAAATTATTATTGAGTAGATCTAAAGATGTTGAATCATACATGCTAAGTGCTTCATAGATCCTGCTTAGAGCCTGTTATTGGACTGATTTACATTAAAGAAGTTGGAGGGCAATATGAAAAATAATTAAAATTCAATACTACAAAGTTGCAAATATCGTTTAAATCTGATTTGGGGATGTCAACTTTACCAACTGTTCAAAGGATGCAAAAGACAACATTAGGTTGTTGTTTTGCTAGGAAGAAATTGTGAAACAAGCTTCCAAGTCCAAAATGTGACCTTTGGACTTACAGGAAAGGCAGAGAGAAAGATGATTCCCTTTCTCAATTTCTGCCAATGTTGAGCCCCATGATGAGCCATGGCCTGAGCCACAGGAATCAAGTGCCAGGCTTGAAAATAAAGCCAGACATGAGCTGAATTTCTTCAAAGAGAAACTCTCGCAATTCACATGACTAAAAAAAAAAAAAACATTTGAAATGATCCAAAGCACAAAAAAGTAAATTCACAGGAAAAATAAACACAAACTTGCAGGTTGAAACAGACAATGGGGTTACATTAATCAGTTTGACAGCTCAAACCAGTCCACTTGGTAGGCGAACAGAAGTATCCAGAATCTTAATGTTTATTGATATGGGACAGATTCTGGTAGACTGAATCTGATTGGTTACTAGTACTTGACTGAGTCTGGTAGACTGAATCTGATTGGTTACTAGTACTTGACTGAGTCTGGTAGACTGAATCTGATTGGTTATTAGTACTTGACAGAGTCTGGTAGACTGAATCTGATTGGTTATTTGTACTTGACAGAGTCTGGTAGACTGAGTCTGATTGGCTGGTGGTTGGGTCTAAACCTATGTAGACAGATTCAGGTAAACTGACATTTTCTCTTGTTTGAACAGGAAATAAATTTTGATCATTTTCATAATCTTCATTTGTCTGAAATGGAAAATAAAATCCATTAAAATGTTTGTAAGTAAATTGTTTGTGAAAGTAACATCTGAAACAAATCACTGGCCTGTACCTGTCTGGAAGATTGTGTCATTGTTCCAGAGCCTGAAGAGAGAAGAGATTGCTTTAAATCACATTTTCAAAAGACAATGAACAAAATCACAATCCATTCATTTCACATCCATAGTGTGGAGGAACTACTGTATATTTCCATGTGTTAATGAATATCTTATCTACACTATGCATCTTTGAAGAATTGCTGTACTGCTTTTTATAGTTTGTGTGACTTTTGATTGGTTGTTTTGTGGGTTCAGTGATATCTTTCACATCTTTTTCATACTTTCTCATGTAAATAAGCATGAGAAAGTTAATTCATGTGACTTTGGCTGCATTGGTTGTTTCTGCACTGGTTTGAAAATAAAAGACATTAACACTTTAACATGTGTGAATATAAATTAAAATGTGCTTGTTTGTTTGCAGTACCTTGGGTCTTTTTTTTCCACCATATCACTCCAGCTGATAAAAGGCCAATGAGAAGCAGCACTAGAGCAACAGGCATGACAGTCGTGACTAGGGGGAAACACACACAATGTGTCACAATATTTTAAACTATATTCTGCCCATTTATACTGAATGTATTGTAACAATTTTGTGTTTTTTGTGTGATGTTTTTACACTACTCCTACTTTACCCAGGGTTAACACTGAATCTAACGTTCACGCTGTACACCCTGGTGCAACCTTTTTTTTTTTGCATATCATCACTGTATAATAAGATCAACAATGTTACACAATAGCATTGTTATCTTATTATACAGATGATATGCAAATTGTTGATCTTATAGTGTTGGTCTTAGTAGTTCTATCATCTGATTGACCAGGAGTAGTTTCAATCTCCCTTAAGATGTGAATGGGGGTCAGAGCTTACTCATTACAAATTAAAATGTTCTCCCTTCAATTTCGGTTTGTAAGTATCCCTAAAAACTCATTGTGAATAAATGTCTAGAACTGTTTTGATCTATTTTATCAAACCTTATTTTAAATCTCACTTTTGGTTGACTGTAGATATGTGTTTCTCTCCTAACAGATGGAGGAATCATCTCCCCAGATTTAAAACTGCTGAATGACTGCATTATTTGTTTTAATTTCTGGTCATCCTCTCCTTCCTGTAGTCAGGTTGTTACAACAAGAAAAACCATAACAACCTCAATTTCATCAAGACTGCAAATCTATTCTAATCCGAAACGACGACAGAACCAGCTGGGTCAACAGAACCAGCCGAACCGGCCGGGTCGACCGAGTCGGAGAACGCAGTCGACATGGTGACACCCAAACTCCCTGAACTCTCTGCCTGCCCTGAACCTATTAATGTTCCTGTTTTGTCTGTCCTGTGTTTCATTTCACTGGATTTGCCAGCCCTTCTACCTCCTGTCCCTGTTTACAGGCTCAGACTACCACCCTGGCCGCCAACTCGTTATGGTCCCTGGCTCGGCCTGCGGCACCACCCTGGTCTCCAGTCCTGCTCTGGTCTCTGACTCTGCCTGCGGCACAACCCTGGTCTCCGGTCCTGCTCTGGTCTCTGACTCTGCCTGCGGCACAACCCTGCTCTCCGGTCCTGCTCTGGTCTCTGGCTCCGCCTCCAGCACCACCCTGGCCGCCAACTCCGCTTTGGTCCCTGGCTCGACCCGTGGCACCCCCCTGACTCACAGTCCTGCCCTGGTCTCTAACTCCACCTCCAGCACCACCCTGGCCGCCAACTCCGTTATGGTCCCTGGCTCGACCCGTGGCACCACCCTGGCTCCCAGTCCTGTCCTGGGGTCTCATTTATAAAGCGAGCGTACGCACAAAACGGGGCTGGAAATGTGCGTACGCCAGTTTTCACGCAAAGGTTGTGATCTATAAAAACTTGACGGGAAAATTAAGCAAACTTTGAGACGTGCGTACGTACATTCTGGAGACAAAGGGAATTGGCGACACAGATGGTGAGGTCGTGAACTGAAGTTAGATTGTAGAAAATTCACGTGAGAAGAACGATTATAAGAATTAATGACATTTAATTTTCACTCCATTTCATACGTTATATCCAGATTATCATGAAGATTAAATCCAACAGTGTTATTTGTGCCAATTGTTTTAGGCTATATACATCTAGTAAAATCCAAACGTAATTCAAAATGTATTAAAAATAAAATAATAATGATACTAATCAGCTCTACTCCGTCCAGGGTGTATCCTGCCTTGATGCCCAATGATGCCTGAGGATAGGTACAGGCTCCCCGTGACCCGAGTTGTTCGGATAAGTGGTAGAAGATGAATGAATGAATGAATGAATAATCAGTGCTGCCAAATACAGTCAAATTGCCACAACGGGAGCACAGGAGGAGATGGCACGACTGTGCACGATGTGATACTGAATAGCATGAAATACCCATTTATTAGAGAACTGCAGAATATTTTCCTTAATGCACATATATCATAAAATGTCAAAGTCTGCAAATACAGTCATGAAGCACAATCGCTACTCATCATCGGTCCTAACTATTACGGTGTTCATTACAAAACCGTCACGAAGAAGCATGTCATGAAGTGTTCACTATAACATTTTCGTCTTAAATTTCACAAATTAATAAAAACGTCACAAATTAATTCTGTGATTTTGTCAAGGTGTTAACGATCAGTCTAATTGCTAGAAACATATAAATGGAATGTAATGTATGTAATGCTTCATGATGGCACTGATTGCCAATGGCAAAATAAGGAGAGAACGAGTTTTCAGGGACCATGATGATTTCCTGGCCCATGAAGATGACTGGCTAATAAGCCGATTTAGATTCCCTAGAGCTGTGCTCTTAGATATATGTGCTGAATTGGGTCCAGTATTAGAGAGCAGTATTTAGCAACACGCCGGAACCATGCCATCCCAGTCCATGTCCGTGACTGTAATACTGACATCTTGGCCTTTCTCTCTGTTCTTTGTCAAACTTCAGTCTTGTCCTCATAATTTTCTTAGACAGTAAAGGTTTCCTCCTTCAGACCTCCAATGATATTTAAAGTGGTTCAGTCTGTTACTGATTGTAGATTCATGCACTTTGACATCAACTGGAGCACAATCTTGCTGTAGGTCCTGTGATGATATTGTAGGGTTTTTTGGAGACCTCTTTAATCATCTTGCAGTCTGATCTCAGGTTGAATTTACTTGGACGTCCTGACTTGTCCATGATGGCAGGTGTTTTAAATGTTTTCCACTTGTAAATGATTTCCGGACGGTGGAATGTCTGATTATAAATTCTTTTGAAATCTTTTTATATCTCTTACCAGACTCATAAACATCAACAAACATTATAAACATCTTTGCTCTGAAGGCCTCAGAGAGCTCTTTGGATCTCACCATGGTGAAACCTCTCACTTCAACAATTAAGAGCAAATCAAACGAAATATCTGAGGTTTAAATGAGACAAAACTTCTTCAAAATGCTCTGTAACAATGTTCTAATAATTTACACATGATGTGATACACCTGTAGGTCATTTTATTCATTTTAAGTACATTTTACTCACAAATTAGATTTTTATTTGACATTTTATAGATCATTTGAAAAAGACTTCTTTGGTTTTATTTGTTTAGTTTTATTACTTGATTTTTTTCAATAATATTAAAGTAATATTTAAATGCCAATATATTTAACTATTAAAAAAAAAAAAAAACAGGTTTTGATGGGGTCCTAATTCTGTTCACATGACTGTATATATTAAAATGTAGATGGAAATTTAATATTGTGAACTTAGTATTTTTTTCCTCAGGATTTCACTATTTATTTATTTATTTATTTATTTATTTATTTAGCCTATATAACTGCCATGAATGTTTTGGCCTAAATTGAGTTTTCTGTCTGTAATGTGTGTATTCTGTCTGTAATGTGTGTATTCTGTCAGTAATGTGTGTATTCTGCCTGTAATGTGTGTATTCTGTGACATGTTCATCATTAGAAGGTGCTGTGATGTTGATGGTTAAAAGGAAATGAAGTCATGGTAATGGGTCTACAGTTACTTCCTGACAGATCTGGGAGGGATGTCTTTGTGTTTGAAATCATGGGTAAAAAATCCTGGTAAATAAATTCAGTCGTCAAAGCTTTTTTCAGCTGCGTCTTCTTTCGAAAGCTAAGCCCTTTATTTCGTTTAAAAATTTTGAAAAGTAATTCCTGTTTTTATTTCATCTAGGCTGGACTACTGTAACTCCAGGCCATCGATGGTCTGGCCCCGGCCTACCTCACAGAATTAATAAAGATCTACCAGCCAGATCTCTCCGCTCCTCTGGACATACCTCTCTGGTCACTCCCAAATACAAATATAAGAAGTTTGGAGGCCTGTCATTTGCCATCAAGGGACCAAAGCTGTGGAACGCACTTCCAGCACACTTACGATCCATCACTATGCTGAGTGTTTATAAATCGCTGTTGAAAACTCATTTATTCATACAAGCTTTTAACACGTAGACCCTGTTTCAACTGCTGTTTTATGTTCATTGTGTTCTTATTATTTTATTATTTTTTTGATTAAATTTTTTTTTTTGTTTTACTGGAAAGCACCTTGTGCTCCTTTTGGCTGTTGTAAGGTGCTCTATAAATAGAATTTGATTGATTGATTGACTGACTGATTGATTGAGTGATTGATTGATTGTAACTGGCTTTATTTTGGGATCAGCCAGACAGCTTTATCCCACTTGCAGCTAGTCCAAAAAGCTGCGGCTCGACTCTTGTATGGGGTAAAAAAGAGGGAGTATATTACTGCTATTTTACACTCACTACATTGGTTGCCTGTTTGTTTTATAGTGGATGTTAAAATTCTGCACCTAGTTTATTAATCTCTGAATGGTTTGAGATCGTGCTTTCTGTATTGCTGCCCTAAGCTCTGGAACGCTTTGCCACTGTCCATTAGACAAGCCTCTTCTCTTAATATTTTTAAGTCCAGGATAAAGACATTTTTATGTTCAAAAGCGTATGGCTGATGGGATATTTGTACAGAAGTTGTAATTAATTGTGCTATATAAATAAATTGTCATTGATAGTTGTTAAAGCACAGGGCAGAGCAGCATGTTTAAAATAACATGGTAGATATTCTACATACCCTGAGATGGGGGAGTGATGGGGGTTTTGTGGGTAGTATAAGTTAGTAACTTATCTGAAATAAAAAAGAGACAGATTTAATGATGTGAGAGAAATGTGAAGAAGAAGTCAGGTAAAAAAGTTTATACCTGTTACTGAATGTGTCGTGTCCCCATGGGTTGGAGTGAAGTGTGTGGTGTGTGAGACAGAACTGATGGTGGGATCAACTGGAAGAAAGGAAACAGACCATTTATCACTCTGAGTTTACACCCTTATTAAATCAGGTCTATTGTACAGAACATCACAAAAGTCTCCACAAGAGGAAATGAAGACTTTTAATACATTTAACTTCATTTACAAAACATTGCCATTTCACACAGATTCATCTCTCTACCATAATGTGTGTGTGAGTGAGTGTGTGTGTGTGAAGTGTGTGTGTGTGTGTGAGAGAGAGAGTGTGTGAGAGTGTGTGAGTGAGTGTGAATGAATGTGAGTGTGTGTGTTGTGTGTGTATGCATGAGTGCGTAAGTGAGTGTGTGTGTGAAGTGTGTGTGTGTGTGTGTGTGTGTGTGTGTGTGTGTGTGAGTGTGTGAATTAGTGTGTGTGTAAGAGTGAGTGTATGCATGAGTGCGTAAGTGAGTGTGTGTGTGAAGTGTGTGTGTGTGTGTGTGTGTGTGTGTGTGTGTGTGTGTGTGTGAGTGTGTGAATTAGTGTGTGTGTAAGAGT
>NC_062535.1:18487343-18569843 GCF_022655615.1 Tachysurus fulvidraco
CTGCTGTCAATGTAACAGAAACAAAAGAACAGAAAACATGTTTCTGATACTAAACTAATGACCAGTGGAGTTGTGTACTGCAATGTAACTGTGATGTCACGTCTTTGTTTTTCCTCTCAGTCTGTAGAGAGTTTGAGTATATAATAGTTTGTAAAATGTACCAGTCTGCAACTAGATGTGCTCCAGGGATTTCTACATTAAAGCAAAGCCTTGACCTTCAATAATCAATGCATCCTTGTTGAAGATTAAAGCCCATAATGGCTTGTGATGGTCATAAAGTGAAGACCTTGACATTCTGTGAACCGAAGGAACAGACAGTAATGTTTTTGTTTGTTTCCTGAGATCTTCTGCAATACAATGACATCACCATGTGGATCAAAACTCTGCTCAAGTACAAGAACGTCACAAATCTTGTTCTTTGTAGTGCAGTCGAGGCCTTCTGTCACTTCTATCAGACTACATAAGAGTGAAGCTGTTCTTGTGAGCTGTATGTCAAACACTTTACCTCATTAATTATCATATTAGTAGATGTACTAACCACCACTCAACATACTCATACACCACATGGGTGATGTGTCACTTCCTGTGTAGTGATTATAAAACACTTCCCTGACATTTGTAATCAAACACTTCCAGAAAACCTCCTTACTGCTAAATATATACTCAAAAGTTAAATCTTTCATGTCCAACTGCTGAGCAAAAAGTAATGTCAGCAGAAGTGGATGTGGTTAACAAATGTTTCTGTTGTTTTGGTATTAGTCACTTCTTCTGAAATAGTGCAAATACTCAGACAAAGAAAGAGAGAAAACAAAATATTTTTCTCTAATCACATTAAATACAATCTAAAAACATTCTGAAAATATTATTAAATATTTTATTAATATAAATATTCAGCTTCATGACTGAATGATATCCTCTACTATAAAGTGCTCTTTGTAACAGAATTGTCACCATTTCCTTCTTCTTTATGCTACAACTGTGGGTTTACATTGTCAGTTACATTCAGAGCATGTCTATTAAAAAGCTGATTTTATTTAAAAACCGAGAAAGGAAATCGCTTCACCACTGGGGTGTCTTCAAGGATAAAAAAGACCCAAATGCCCAAAGACCCAAATGCAGGGATAACAAAATAAAAACAGAGATTTTATAAACAAAACACAAAAAATGAATACAGGAAACAGGAACCGAAACACAGAAGCCGACCAAAAATGAGGACCCGACGAAGCTAACCTCAATGCGGAGGAAATAAATACACATAATAATAAAACCAATTACAACCAGGTGATTATTACAAGACACACTGCCAGAGCGCCCCCTAAAGTTCCAGCAGAGAATGTCCAAGCAGAAATCCTGACAGAAAGTGTGAATAATCAAATTTCTAGACTTTGACGTTGCAGCAGAAGTTTGTGTTTTATTCATAATAACAGTCATGTGGTTACAGAATTCACACAAAGAGTAAATGTATTTAAATACTGACACGAGTTCATCATATCCAAAGTGACATCATATGTTTATTTGCAGTGAGACAAAATAAAACAATGTATTTGAGTAGCTTTTGGCTGGTTAAAGTAGCTGTACTGTGATATATACATGTGCTTCATCCTGGTCAGAGTCACAGTGAGTCAGGAGTCTATTCCAGCATCACTGTGTGCCAATCAGGACGTCATGCTGTGTTTGACTAAAGCTCAGAACTCAGAGGAAAAACAAAGAAAACTGGCAACTAAACTCAGAATTCCTACTCAGAGAGTCAGGAGGGTCTCTTCATCCCAGAGTTTATCTTATGACTTCATACCAACATGACCAGCATGGCCACTCACACCATCAGCACACGATACATTATATATTCATGATCAATAAACTTAGCTGACAAAATGGTTGTTCAAAAATACACTTTCATAAAGCGATGTAGGGGCAATAAAATACACAGGGAAAGGATGATAATTGGTAATAAACTATAATACCACACACACACACACACACACACACACACACACACACACACACACACACACACACACACACACACACACACACAAACACACACACTGAATACACACTCCCTGGTTTTATATATATATATATATATATATATATATATATATATATATATATATATATATATATATATATATATATATATATATATATATACGTTGTGTTACGTCTCGACACCATGGGAACGCCCTTCAGAGGACCACTGACTAAAGCACCTGGGAATACAGCAATATTTCTGGCAAAGAGTGACTGGGCAGTGAACTGGGTAGATATTAATTTACTTTAAAATAACTCAATATTTTTTAATTATTGTAAAGCTAATGTAAAGCTGCTTTGAGACAATGTCCATTGTTAAATGTGATACACAAAGAAAATTTAATTGAATTGAGGTCTTTGAACGTTTCGGCAGGAAGGAATTAGTCTTATATCAATAATGAGCTCAGAAATTATGCTGACCTATAAGTTGCTCCATAGCTTTTGATTCCAAAATCCCACTTGACTATATACAGTCTTTGAAAGGACATTATATATGATCACACTCTCTGGTGTCACCCAAATGAGCATGAGTTCCCTTTTGAGTCTGGTTCCTCTAAGGGTTTCTTACTTATATTTATTCTATTATTCTATATTTAATCTATTTATACATTAAACACAGGAGCCCATGAATACAAGGTCTGTGCTAAATGTCCAATTCTTTAATGTTACACTTACAATGAAGATTAATGTAAAGTGCTTTTACTTACCTGGAATCAGGAAGAAGGTGAATATGAGGAGGATCTTCATTCTAAATGCAGACTCAGAAAATAATAAATAATAAAATATTAGTTATACGACACTCCAGCACTGTCCTTGTCTCTGTGACTGGGCGTCTTTTTGTGTGGCGTGAGTAGAAAGCAACATCATGTCTACTTCCACTTTTGAGCTGCTGACAGAAAACCACTCAGCAAGTCTGTGTGAAGTGTTGAGTGTCGTTGTTACAACAGCTGCTGTCAATGTAACAGAAACAAAAGAACAGAAAACATGTTTCTGATACTAAACTAATGACCAGTGGAGTTGTGTACTGCAACTAATATGCTAATTAACGATGTAAAGTGTTTGACATACAGCTCACAAGAACAGCTTCACTGTTATAGACTAGGGACAAGCCCTTACTGGGAGAAATGGGAAACTGGAACAGATCCTGATGAACACTGCAGTCTCCAAGGAAGAATATACACCTTCTTAATGAGATGCAGAAAGAGGAAGAATTGGACAAGAGTGAAGATGCTTGTCATGCAACCTTATATACAGTGGTGTGAAAAAGTTTTGGCCCCCTTCCTCACTCACTCTCACTCATTTTCTATTGCCCCCGAGGCACGAGGAGAACATGCAAACTCCGCACACAAAAGGCGGAGGCGGGAATCGAACCCCGACCCTTGACGTGTGAGTAGAACATGCTAACCACTAAGCCACCATGCCCCCCAGCCCCCTTCCTGATTTTTTTTTTTTGTGTACATCAACACAACCAATTATATAAAACAACCAAATATAATAGGTTTATTGAGGATGGTTTATTTATTTATTTATTTATTTATTTATTTATTCATTTATTTATTTATTTATTTATTTATTTATTTATTTATTTATTTATTTATTTAATTTCATGGTAAACACTTTGCTTATCCTGCATGTGTATGCAAATGTAATGTAAATACTCAAATGCCCTTTCATATCTTTCTATTCTATAGTGGTAGGACTGTAACATGAGTTTGAGATAATATAAATCTAAATACAATATAATGATAAAAGGTTGCAGGGTATTTTTCTTGTCTTCATCATCTCCCCTCCTCTTTTGCTGGTGATATGAATTTCATGGCAAACAGCTGATCACAGTTTGGACCTGTATTTGATACTTATGGAGTAATTTATACTGACATATGTGTCCCTTAGTCACACGTGTTTTCGGATTGTGTAGGAAACCCTTCCACAATCCCACTAAGGCATGTGTCCTAGTTTGCACGAGTTAGTTTTGAAAACACAAGATCATCTATCAGAGTTGGTCTTTCCTTGAATGCAGGTGTCATTTGAATTCTCTTGGTCTTCTAACAAAGGATCCTCTTCAAGTTCTTCTACCTAATCTATTGTTTAGATCATAGGTGTCAAACTCTGGCCCGCGAGGCAATATCAAATTACTATTAGAGCTGGCCCGCCGGTATTAAACAGCAGCGGCTCCGCTGTAACAGCGCATTCACCGCCAATACTACAAATCCCATAATGCTCTGCTGCTGTTTTGGGGCCTATGACATCATTAGCGTTCTCCCGTTTGGTGGACGAAACCGCTGTTGCAAGCTGGGCGAGTCGTCCAACTGCGGCTTTTCCACACCTTTCATTACGTGCTCAACTCGGTAGCGATCCGTGCAGGAAAACCCCCGCTCACCCCGCCTCCCCTTGTGTCTCTCTCCCAGACCACTCCGCGACCTTATACTATATAACTGTCACCGTGTTACCCATTTTCAAAAATGGCAAAAAGAAAGGCAGAATTTTTCTGGATAGGTGGGAGGCAGAATATCTGTTTACATATGTAAAAGACAGACCTGTTTGTCTTGTTTGTGGAGCCAACGTGTCTGTAACTAAGGAGTACAACATTAGACGACACTATGAAATGAAACACCAGAACAAGTATAAGAACCTGGACATGACTCAAAGGAGCCAGAAAGCAGAGGAGATGAAAAGAAGTTTGGTTCACAACACAATGTATTTAAAAAAGCCAAATCACAATGTGAGGCTGCTGTAAAGGCTAGTTATATTGTGGCAGAAGTTTATAAAAAGGTGCATGATGAAAGTTTGTGACCAAGTGTGCCCAGAGAAAAAACAAGCCTTTTCAAACGTGAGCCTGAGCAGGAACACAGTAGCTGAGTGCACATGTGAACTTGACACCAATCTTCATGACCAGCTGATGGAAAAGGGAAAAGGTGGGTCTGATACTGCGCACCAGTCAGTGTTCATCCGTGGAGTGGACTCAAATCTGTGTGTTACGGAGGAGCTTTTGGGATTTAAATGGCACAACCACAGGGAAGGAAATCTTTGAGGTTTGCAAATGTGTAACTGAAATAAAGCTGCCGTGGGATAAACTTGTGGGATTAACCACAGATGCTGCGCCAGCGATGAGAGGTAAAAATAATGGACTGATGGGTAGATGTGGGAAGAGAATTGTGCAGGTGAGCTATCTGTTTATCACTGCATCATGCATCAAGAATCACTGTGTGGTAAAGCCCATAAGATAGAACACGTTATGACCACAGTAACACGAGTTAACTTTTTAAGAGCCAAAGGTCTGAATCACCGCCAGTTTAAGTCTTTTCTAAACGAGTGTGGTTCTGAATATGCAGACGTGCCATATCACACAGAGGTGAGATGGTTAAGCCACGGAAAAGTACTGAACAGATTTTTCGAGCTGCGTGAGGAAATATGTCAGTTTCTGCAAAGCAAAGGGAAGGACAACCTGCAGCTGCAGGGGCGGGGACGCATCATCACAGACATGTACGCAGCAGTAAGAGATTTTAAATCTAAATTGTGCCTGTGGGAGATGTTTACACGTTTCCTAAACTCTTCCACAAGCTCAACCAAGACCAAAACAATGTAATTTTACAGTCAAATTTTCAAATGCTTTCACACTGTATGTCAGAACAGATAACATCATGTTCTAAACATATCTACACTGTAAAAAAATTCTGTAAATTAACAGCAGAATTTTACAGTACTGAACTGTTTTCCAAAATTACGGTTTCCTACCCTAAATTAGCACGTGATCTTTGGGGGCGGAGTTGCGATGCACTTGGCAGTTGACAAGAGTGACTGACTGACTTTCTCGGTGTAAGTTATCTACACGGTTTTCATATTAAGTATGAAATTGAAGCTCATTTATAGATAGCAGAACATAGATGAATCTAAAACAAGCATGTACATTTTTAATCGTATTAATTTTATTTAATTTTGCGTTTGAAGACAGTGGATGCTAAATTTGCATATTTTTGTTCTTTCATTGTAGAAAAGTTACCCTAATATAGAGGGAAATGTAAAATAAATGTGTTTGCTGTATTATATTATTTAGTAGGTTTTTTTTTTTTTAATATCCCTCCTTTTAGCAGTTTGGATTTGTTATGCGTTGGGCGATGAGAACATCTTCGGTTCGTTAACTCGAGGACACGTCTGTCTCAGTGGAATCTGCTCTATTAACTGAAGCCACTCGGGTAATCGAATTTGTATTATTTATTTCTTAGCTTTATACAGTATATGAGCACAGCATACTTTTGCACTCGATAAATTTGCTCCAACGATGGACATTAAGTTGTTGAGTTAAATTCATACACATGTGTGTTAGATAGCTTGATTGTGCCATTCCATAGTTCAAAATGTTCACCTGCAAACTTTGTGCATACTCATGCAGTACTTTACATGCATTTGTGAGACACATGCGCATTCACATTCATGTCACGAATGTCAGGTTTAATTGCGCATTGCCTGATTGTAAAAGGAGTTTCAAAAAGTTTTCAGCTTTCAAAACTCACTGTTATCAACACAAAGAGGGGAAATCTAAGCTTAAATCTGTGTCATTGACCTCATTTGAATTAACATGTAATGTTGACTTGTGTCAAGTCAGGTGTTAAACTAAATTTTATCAGCATCTTAAAACTCACATTAGAGAGGGGATAAGGTTTTCATGTCCATTTCAGCAATGTGATAAGTCTTTTTCAATTGTGTCCACATTTACAACACATGTTTCTAGAAAACACAGTGATTGTTCAGAGGTTAACCTGGTTGATTCAGTTGCACTTCCTCATGGCATGCTTGAGTGCTCTGAACAGCATCATGCAATGCCACAGGAGTTCCCTTTCGAAGGAACTCGACGCTGCGTCAGTGCTGACGCTATGGGAATGCTTCATTGAGGAAGTTGTGTCTGAAGCTCTGTGTGCACACACGCCATTTAATGGCTCGGAAAGGACACGTGACGGAGTAATTACTCGCCAGTAAGTCCATATAAGGGCATCTACGTCACGCTGCTCCAGCTTTCTTTGTCTTCAGGAAGCGCTCTGTGTATGTGTGTCATTTGTCTGTCTGTCAAGTGCAGGGAAAGAAAAAAATTGGGAAAGACTAGGCAAAATGTTACAGTCTAAGCACTTTAAAAGATGCGTGCATCCGTGCCCCCGCTTTATCACGGCGGGCGACGCACATTCTCTTTGTGTAGTGTGTTTGGGAGAGGAGCATGCCCGGTCAGCTCTCGAGGGAGCCAGCTGCGTGCATTGTGAGGGATTCCCTCTCCGCACGCTCCGATCCCGCCTGGCTGTATTTTCAGCTTCGTGGTTCGGGTCCTGTGTCTGCCGAGGCAGCGCGGCGGCTTCAATCATGAGGTTCCCAGGTTGAGTTAGCGGAGGCGGAGCAAGAGACAGGTGTTCCCCTTTCTCTTGCCCTCTCCCCTGACTCCGATCGCTCGGTTTCACGTTCGGGAGCTCGCGCCGCGATTTCTCCCAACCCGGAAGAGAACATGCTGTTTTCCGCATCCGGCTCTGAGGAGCTCTATGTCGAAGGGGAGGGGCTTTCCACCTCAGAACGGCCGACGCAATCAGTCGCGTTGGAAGAGCTCCTCGAGGTAATAACTCGGGCTGTTGAGAAGCTGAATTTAGATTGGCCTGAGGAGGTAGTTGGTGTCGCCCATTCTAAGCTGGACGACCGCTTTCTCACTTCAGGCTGTCAGCCACCTGCACGCAGGCATCTGCCATTTCTTCCAGACCTCCATACTGAGGTATCGAGGTCTTGGAAAAATCCCTTTTCGGCGCGAGTATTTTCTCCAGCCATGTCAGACTATTCAGCCATTATGGGGCTTGAAGACCATGGGTATAGAAAGATGCCGAGGGTTGAAGAGACGCTGGCCAGTTATCTCTCCCCTGGATCGCCTGCATGGAGAAAACCTGCCCTTCCATCCAAGCCATGCAGGACCACTTCAGCCATTGTGGGTAAGGCCTATGAGGCAGTGGGTAAAGCGGGTGCAGCACTACACACCATGGCGTTTCAGGCCTACCAGGCTGATCTGCTAGTAGAGCTGGATGGCGGTGAAGGGCTGGGACCTCAGGGAGTGTCCGAGCTCCGCGGCGCCACTGATCTCGCACTCTGTGCCACGAAGCAGACGGCCCACTCTATAGGTCGTACTATGGCTGCGCTGGTTGCCATGGAGAGGCACTTGTGGCTTAATTTGACGGGCATAAGGGAGAAGGATAAGTCCTTTCTCCTGGACGCTCCAGTTTCACCTCAGGGCTTGTTCGGCAAACGCAGTTAGTGCTGTCGTCGACAGGCATCAGGAGGTGAAACGCCAGTCAGCGGCGTTCAGCCCTGCCGCCTTTGTCGTTTTGGGGGGCAGTGGGGCCTGTGTCGGCTCCCCTTTCTTGTGCGGATCTTGCCGGGTTTGCGCCTGCCGGTGCGCTGTTTGAGGGCACCCGGGAGGTCTGCACAAGTTTGACACCACTGTCAGGCAGCCTGGCATTGTGGAAACTTCTGCCAGGGGTGTCTCAGTGGGTCCTGAATACTGTAGAAAGAGGGTACAGGATCCAGTTTGGCCAAATGTGGGCGGGCACCAGGCGGTGTTCCACCGGGAGGAACTCCTCTCACTTCTGGAGAAAGGGGCCATACAGCATGTTCCCCTCCCAGAGCGGGACTCCGGCTTTTACAGACGATATTTTGTTGTTCCCAAGAAGGACGGGGGGCTGCGTCCGATTCTGGACCTGCGGGCTCTGAACTGTACTCTGAAGACTTACAAGTTCAAGATGCTCATGCTCAAGATGATCGTGTCCCAGATCAGATCCGAGGACTGGTTTGTCACGATTGACCTCAAGGATGCTTATTTCCACATAAGCATTCTGCCGGAGCACAGGAAGTTCCTCAGCTTCGCTTTCGGGGGCGAAACGTACCAGTATCGTGTCCTTCCTTTTGGCCTAGCCCTTTCACCACGCATGTTCACGAAGTGCATGGATGCTGCCCTGGCACCATTGCTTCTCCAGGGTATCCGGGTACTGAATTAACTGGACGACTGGCTCATTCTGGCCCAGTCAGAGGCTATGGCAGCCAGGCATCGAGATGCTGTGCTTGCCCACATGAAGTCCTTAGGACTCAGGCTGAACCCAGGAAAGTGTGTGCTTTCTCCTTCTCAGAGAACCACCTTTTTGGGGGTGGTTTGGGACTCAACCACGATGTGGGCACAGCTATCTCCCACTTGGGTGGCCTCCATCTTGTCGGTGGTGAAAGCTATTCGGCGAGGCCGCAGCCTCTCTGTTGCCGAGGCACAGAGGGTGCCTGGCCTCGCGTCGGCAGCGGCCAACGTTATCCCTTTGGTTCTGCTCTACATGAGGCCATTCCAGCTCGGGCTCAAGGGGGCGGGCTTTCATCCTTGCAGGCATCCCCTCAGGGTTATACGGGTTACACGCCGTGGGCTTCGTACCCTCCTTATGTGGAAAAGACCCCGGTTCTTGGCCTTGGGTCCCATTCTAGGGGCGTGTCACCATCGCAGGACTCTTTCGACAGACGCCTCACTCTCGGGCTGGGGCGCAGCCTTAGATGGCCGTCCTGCCCAGGGTTTATGGGAGGGCCCCTATCTCTAATGTCACATAAACTGCCTAGAGATGAGGGCTGTGTTTCTAAAACTTTCTTCCATGCCTCAGGGGTGACCATGTCTTCGTATGGACAGACAGCACTGAGGTGGTTCCCCATATCAATCATCAGGGCAGTGATTTTCATCACAGGGCATGTAAACAAGGAGGCAGACTTCCTTTCGAGGCAGGTGCTGAGGCCTGAGGAGTGGCATAGATGCCATAAATGTCTCCACCCCCACCGGGTGGAGCGACATTGATGTGGACGTGGCCGTGGTTCGGTCGGTGCGCCTAACCCCCGGTAGCTCTGCACCCACAAGCCCTTGCCAGAGTGCGCCACGACTGGGTCAACCTATTCCTAGTTGCCCCTCGTTGGCCTTCTTGAGTTAGTTCACGGTCCTCCCTCCTGAACGGCACTCCATGGAGGTTCCCGTCAGGGAAGATCTCCTCTCTCGGGTGCAGGGGGCAATCCTACACCCCTGCCCCAAGATGTGGAAGCTTCGGGTCTTGCCCCTGAGGGCCTCTCATCTGAGGTGACCAAAACTCTACTGAATGCTAGGGCTCCCTCCACTAGAAAGCTATATGCTCTGATGTTGAGGCTTTTTTGCCTCTGGTGTGATGAACACTGTCAGAATCCAGTTCACTCCCTGGTCGGTACAGTGCTGAAGTTCCTGCAGTCTCTCTTTTCTCGGGGCTTGTCCCCGACTACTTTAAAGGTGTACGTGGCTGAAGTTGGTTCTCCTTCTAGCCTTGGCCTCTTTTCTGCTCCCCGGGGCAGGATATGTCCCTAAGGTGCCCAGGATGGCTGGCTGTCCAGTCATGCTGCAGGTCTACTGTCCCCCGCCCCTTGAGTCGGCGGAACAGGAGAGGCTGCATTTGCTTTGCCCACTAAGGGTCTTGAGAACTTATGTCCACCGCTCTAGCTCGTAGAATAACTCATCCACCCTTTTTATCTGTCTTGGGCTGGAATAAGAGGGCGTACTGGGTAGTGGAGGCCATTAGCTCAGGCCTATGATGTGTGTGGTCTTGCTTTGCCTCTCGGCATCAGGGCTAACTCCGCTAGGGGTATTGCCTCATCCAGTGCCTTGGCCAGGGGTGTTCCCTTTGAAGATGTTTGTGTTGCGGCAGGTTGGTCCTCTCCGCACACCTTTATCTGGTTCTATAACCTGGTCCTGGACCCCACTCCTGGGTCCAAGGTCCTGCAGGGCCTTTGATGGTCTGTTCCCAGTCTGCTCGTGCTCTCTTACTGCCTCCGGCACAGTCATCGACCGGTGCATGGCGACGTGGGTATTGGCATTCCCATAGTGTCAACACTGACGCAGCATCGAGTTCCCTCAAAAGGGAACTACACCAGGTTACGTATGCAACCCGGTTCCCTGAGAAGGGAACGAGACGTTGCGTCGCGGGCCACGCCCCGGGCATCCTCTCGCGCTTCCTTCAGGCAAATAGAAGCTGGAGTAGTGTGACGTAGATGCCCTTATATAGACTCGCTGGCGCGTAATCACTCCGTCATGTGTCCTTCCCTAGCCATTAAAATGGCATGTGTGCACACAGAGCTTCAGACACAACTTCCTCACAGAAGTGTTCCCATAGCGTCAGCACTGACGCAGAGTCTCGTTCCCTTCTCAGGGAACTGGGTTACATACGTAACCTGGTGTATTTCTCTTCCAACAGGAACACTTATTCAATCATAACACAATGACAAAAAAAACAAAACACTATCATTAGCTGAAATTACAGAAACTGCATTTTTTATGTGTCAGGTCTGCCCTTATACATTAGACAGTATATTTTATTGATCATAGATTGTGTTTTACACTGTAGTTTCTTTTGAAGCCTCTCTACATTTTTGTTGGGTTTAGTAAATGCATCCATTTTGTTTCTTTTGCTGCAGAAATTCAATACAAAAAATGAATAACCATCTGAGAGTAGCTTTATAAAATGTACAGTTTATGTAAAAAAAAAAAATACAGACACAGAATTGCTGCAGTAAAGACTTTAATTGCAAAAGGACATTACTGCAAGATATACAAACAGAAAAAGCACCAGAATTATAATAAAAAAATAAAATAATTGTAATGTGTCTGTCTGTGTTTTCCCCTTGTTTCTGTCTGCCGTCTCTCCCTGATGTTAATTGTTTTGCTCCGCCCACTCATTGCTCACCATGGACACTACTTACATTCCATCTCTTCCCCAGGTGTCTTGTCTTTGTCTCTAATCGTCTCTGCTTTGTTATTGGCTCCTGTCCACTATATTTACTCTGTCTGTTCACTTCCCGGTTGGTGGGTCGTTGTTGGTGCTTAGTGTGTCCTGTTCCCTGTCCTGTTCCCTGTCCTGTTCCCTGTCCTGTTCCCTGTCCTGTTCCCTGTCCTGTTCCCTGTCCTGTTCCCTGTCCTGTTCCCTGTCCTGTTCCCTGTCCTGTTCCCATTTTTGTTCATTAAAATAACAAACTGCATTTTGATCCTCACATCGTGACAGAACGACCAACCACATGGATCCAGCAGAAATCCTGTTTTGTCTATGTCAGGAGGACGCCCCAGTTGAGGAATACACGGAGGTATTCTTGGACCTGTGCAACGAGGTCAACTTTTTTTGGCGCTCAAGGATATCTTTAAGCATGGACTAAAGGACATCCTGAGGTATCTGATGCCGTCTACTCGAGAGATAAAAACATTCTCAGAGTTCGTCAACTTGGCGTTGCTCCTGGACGGGTCCACGCTGAGCGTGAGCAGTGTAGAGACGGAAGCCGGCCGTAAGTATTTTTTTGGGGGGGGCAGCAAGCATCGGGGTCCGTGGGCCACAGAGTGGAATCAGCCACTGACGCCCGAATGCTCCACAGTGCCTCCGCCCAGACCAGTCCCGTGCACACCCGTGATTGAGCCAGTTCCCATGGCTACCGTACCGGCGAGCTCGGCTGAGGTCCGTGCTAACCGGCTGGTCTCCAAACTGGCGGATACCCCGATGAGGTCGGCTCGGGCGGCCGGCATCCCTAAGCCGCCAGCTGGACCAGCCGGGTCGCCGGAACCAGACGGGTCGACGGAACCGGCCGGGTCGACGGAACCTGCCGGGTCGACGGAACCTGCCGAACCGACCGGGTCGACGGAACCTGCCGGGTCGATGGAACCTGCCGAACCGACCTGGTCGATGGAACCTGCCGAACCGACCGGGTCGATGGAACCTGCCGAACCGACCGGGTCGACGGAACCGACCGGGTCGATGGAACCTGCCGAACCGACCGGGTCGACCGAAATGACTGAGTCAAAGAACGCGGTCGACATCATGACACCAAAACTACCTGAACTCTCTGCCTGGCCTGAACCTATGCATGTTTCGTTTTCCTGTGTTTTGCTTCGCTATTTATTGTTTGGACTTGCCAGCGCTTCTACCTCCTGTCCCTGTTCACAGGCCCAGAGCACCACCCTGGCTGCCAACTCCGTTCTGGTCTCTGGCTCTGCCTCCAGCACCACCCTGGTCTCCGTTCCTGCTCTGGTCTCTGGCTCCGCCTCCAGCACCACCCTGGTCTCCGGTCCTGCTCTGGTCTCTGGCTCCTCCTCCGGCACCACCCTGGTCTCCGGTCCTGCTCTGGCCTCCGGCTCCGCCTCCCGCACCACCCTGGTCTCTGGTCCTGCTCTGGTCTCCGGCTCCACCTCCAGCGCCACCCTGGTCTCCGGTCCCGCTCTGGTCTCTGGCTCCGCCTCCAGCACCACCCTGGTCTCCGGTCCTGCTCTGGTCTCTGGCTCCGCCTCCAGCACCACCCTGGTCTCCGGTCCTGCTCTGGTCTCTGGTCCTGCTCTGGTCTCTGGCTCTGCCTCTGGCACCACCCTGGCCTCCTGTTCTACCGGCTCCGCCCTGGCCTCCTGTTCTCCCGGCGCCGCCCTGGCCTCCTGCTCTCCCGGCGCCGCCCTGGCCTCCTGCTCTGCCGGCTCCGCCCTGGCCTCCTGCTCTGCCGGCTCCGCCCTGGCCTCCTGCTCTGCCGGCGCCGCCCTGGCCTCCTGCTCTGCCGGCGCCACCCCGGCCTCCTGCTCTGCCGGCGCCGCCCCGGCCTCCGGCTCGGCTGGCGCCACCCCGGCCTCCTGCTCAGCGGGCGCCACCACTACACGAACCCGACTCGCCCTCCAACCCTGGTTGCGCCTTCGCTCCACCCGCCTGAACTGGGTTTTGTGGACTTGGGAGCGTCTGGAAGCCGCTCGTAGGGGGGGGGCTCTGTAATGTGTCTGTCTGTGTTTTCCCCTTGTTTCTGTCTGCCGTCTCTCCCTGGTATTAATTGTTTTGCTCCGCCCACTCATGTCTTGTCTTTGTCTCTAATCGTCTCTGCTTTGTTATTGGCTCCTGTCCACTATATCTACTCTGTCTGTTCACTTCCCGGTTGTTGGTCCTTGTTTGTGTTTGTGTTTGTATTTGGTCTGTGTCGTTCTCTGTTCCTGTTCAGTGTCCCGATCTGTTTTGCCTGCCTACTGTTTGTTTGTGTTTTGTTTATTAAAACATTAAAACTGCATTTGGATCCTCACTCGCCTTTGTCTCACCGTGTGACATCGTGACAATAATCTGCCCTTCTGCATTTGGCCACATGTTCTCATCCACATTACACCTGATATCTTCTCTGGAAAGGCATCGTGGGAAGAATCTTTTGGCATGCCTTATCCACCTCTGGCAGTGTTCAGCTGTCATGTCTTGACATGCAGAATCCATTGCATCCAGGAGAGACATTTGGTCATGTGGACGATGGTCAAAAACCTTCCATCTAGGGGCTGAGAAAAACTTCTCAATTGGGTTTAGAAAAGGGGAGTAAGGGGCAAGGGAATGGGACATCATCCTTGGATGGGCGTCAAAACCAGGCTGTGACTGCACCGGAATAGTGGAATTGCATAACCTCATCTAACTTTCTAAAGGAACTTTATGTAGTTGTTTCATTTGGACTCTGTGTTTAGCTATGTAGCTATTACTGAATGTACTTTAGTTTTATTTCATTGTCAGCAACCACCATGTTGACAATAGCAAGTTCCTGTTCTTCATTCAAGAGCTTTCCTCTGCCCCCTGACGGAGGTACAGTAGACATGGAATCCTTAGTGTGAGGTAGACGTTGAATCCTTAGAGCAGGGGTTTCAAACTCAAATGTCCAGTGGGCCAAAATATAAAACTGACAAAGTCACGGGCCAAACTGAATATTTATTGAAAAATTAACTGCAACTGACCTGAATTGTTCAACCTTTTCCATATGGAAACAAACTTTATTTTTGCTTAAACACAGGATTTGGAACAACCAGAGCTTGATATTACAAACACATAAGAAATTAAATTTGAAATAAAAGACACATAAGGCCATCCTTAAAAATATTTTGGTTTGCAGTAACAGTAAGAAAAAAAAGGGTCGGTAGGTAGGTCTATATATTTTTTTCAGATTTCAATGTAACAAAAAAAAAGGTAAAATTTTGGAGATGGTGATTTCGACTTTAAACAAATTAGCATATCGTGACATCACAGACTGGGTCTTCAACCCGTGCCTTCGGGAGCATCATTGCAAACCTTATTTTGATGGGCAGTTTTTCAAGAACTTCGTGCCAAGTTAAAGTGGTGTCAGGCTGTTTTAATGCATTTTTAAAACCTATTATGGTGCTCAAACCCGTTAATATTATTTTATTGTTTTTGTATTAGTTGTTTGAAGAGGTAAAAAAAAAAGGTCGGTCTTAACGCAAATTTACAACCGGCAAGTCGGTTGGACTTAAAGCAAAAAAAAAAAAATAATAATAATAATAATAATAATAATTGAGTCGGTCCTAAATTGACAGGGTCGGTCGGGTTACGGCAAACAAGAATATTTTTAAGGATGGCCTCAGTGGTGTTCGTTTTGCAAATATTGACCATACACTCTCTCATTGACAAACTCTCCCTCATTAAAGGGCCGGGCAGATTTTGCAGTCTCTGCTGCTACGATAAAGCTTTACAGCTTTTACAGCAGCTTCACTTTTTGATTTTGCTTTCATGAACAAAGTCTGCCGGGAAACCTACACCAGGTTACGTATGTAACCTGGTTCCCTGAGAGGGGAACGAGATGCTGCGTTGCTGGCCACGCCCCAGGCATCCGTTCGCGCTTCCTTCAGACAAAGAGAGCTGGAGCAGCGTGACGTAGATGCCCTTATATGGACTTACTGGCGAGTAATTAACTCCGTCACGTGTCCTTTCCGAGCCATTAAATGGCGTGTGTGCACACAGAGCTTCAGACACAACTTCCTCAAAGAAGCATTCCCATAGCGTCAGCACTGACGCAGCGTCGAGTTCCCTCGAAAGGGAACAGACTTTTTTCATCTCCTCCGCCTTCTGGAGCTTCTGCTTTACATCCAGGTCCTTATACTTCTCATAATGTTTAGTTTCATAGTGTCTTCATATGTTCTATTCTTTCGTTACAGACACGTTAGCTCCGTTAGCACACAAGACAAACAGGTCTGTCCTCTATATTCGGGAACAGAAAATCTGCCTCCCTCCTGTCTTGAAAGCTCCTATTGTCCATCTTTCGTTTGGCCATTTTTGTGGAGGGTGGAATTAACTTGTCCGGTGTGACTGTATCATGGTTTTTAACGACTGTAAACAGAAAATGAAGGGTGACTATGCGTCAATTCAGAGGCAAAGCATTCTGGGATATGTAGTATTAGTGGAGCATGTGGCTAGCCAGCTGTAACGCACATTTAATATGATCTCGCGGGCCAAATATAATTACAACACGGGCCAAATTTGGCCCGAAGGCCAGAGTTTGACACCCCTGCCTTAGAGGGACAAAATACTGTTACATATTAGAGACCAGAGGCATAGAGTCACTCTAATACAGTAAATAGTAAAATAATTCACACTTTGCTGTAGGAGAAGCAATATCCTACCTGTTGGTTACTCTGAAAATAGGAAAATACAATGGATGCCACTGTGTCCTGGCTGAGATTTGGCTGTACTCGTTCACCAGCTTCTCTGTATGATAGCCCATGGTTTATAACATGGTCTCTTATTTGATCAATATGAACAGCTGTTCACTTTGACTTTAGCCTATATACACTGTAAAAAATGTACCTGTAAATTAATGGTAAAATACTGGCAGCAGGGTTTCCAGCTGTGTACTGTAATATTACATTTTCCTACCATAATCTAAATTACAATGTTTCTGTAAATTAACGGTAAAATACTGGCAGCAAGGTTTTCTGTTTGGACGGTACTGTAATCCTGCAGTTTCATTACTTTATTCTCTGTATTAACTTTAATATGCTTGTACAAATAATAATAATAATAATAATAATAATAATAATAATAATAATAATAATAATAATAATAAACAGCTCAAGAGGATATTTCTTTTAGCACACAATTTATTGACAGTTTAGTGCCAAATAATTACTGATCTCTAAAATCTTAAAAAAAAACAGCTTTTAAGAAAAAGTAAACAATGTGAAAACCTTTGAAGCTGCTTGTGGTGTACACTTCTTGAAAACAGACTATAAGAAAATAAATAAACGTTTGCATTTCTTTTTAGTTAAAATAAATAAATACAATCAAAGTCAAAACCTGGCAAATATTTGGAACAGGAACAGGTCAGGTCATTGAAACGGGTGCAGGTGTTTTCTGAAAGATAAAAGGGGGGGGACCTTTTGTAAATAGTGTGTCAAAAGATCATGAAAAAACAAAATAATGTTACACTAGCTAAATCATAGACTTATAAATGGGGAGCAGCATTCATAATCAATGGCAATGACACTGAAAATATGCAAATAATCCCAGAGTCAATTATGAGCAATGATATAGATATATAGATAGAGCATAGATTTAGTTCTTTTGAAGTGCTCGTCCTTAATGTTACACTATCGCACATGCACACGAAGAAATCCCTGATGTCTCTTGCTCTAGCGACCGTGTACAGACCCCCAGGGCCCTACACAGTTTTTCTTAGAGAATTTACAGATTTTCTCTCAGACCTATTAGTTAACTTTGACAAAGCATTAATTGTAGGAGACTTTAACATTCATGTTGACGACACAAACGACGCTTTAGGACTCACATTTATGGACTTACTAAACTCACTTGGGCTCAAACAAAATATCACTAGTGCAACTCATTGACGTAACCACACACTAGATTTAATAATATCACACAGAATAGAAGTCACTGATATAGATATCATACCTCAAAGTGATGACATCACAGACCATTACCTCATAATGTACACACTACCTATAGAACAGACTAACTGTGTCTCACCACGTTATCGACTCGGTAGAACCATTATTTCGACCACCAATGACAGATTCACAAATAACCTGCCTGATCTGTCTGGACTTCTTACTGTACCCTCAAACTCAAACGACCTAGATGCAATGACTAACAGCATAGACGCTATATTCACTAGCACATTAGACACTGTTGCCCCAGTCAGATTACAGAAGGTTAGAGATAAAACACTTGCACCATGGTATAATAGTCATACTCACACCCTCAAGAGGGAGACCCGTAACCTTGAACGGAAATGGAGAAAAACTAAATTAGAGGTGTTTAGAATTGCGTATAAGGACCGTATGTCCAGCTACAGACAGGCTCTAAAAGCTGCCAGAGCTGAGCACCTGAGCAAACACATAGAAAATAACCAGAACAATCCCAGGTTTTTATTTAGCACAGTGGCTAGTTTAACAAAAAATCAGAAATCTGAACACACTATTCCATCACATTTCAGTAGTGAGGACTTTATGAGATTCTTCACTGATAAAATCGAAAGTATCAGGAATAAAATAGGTGACGCTCAACATATGAGAGCAACCAGTGACACAATCTCACCTAAGGCTTTACACAGCTTTACAAGTACAGGACAGGAAGAGTTAGATAAACTTATTACTACAGCTAAATCAACAACATGTTCACTAGACCCCATCCCAACTAAACTACTGAAAGAAGTGTTACATAAAGCTGGTGAGCCTTTTCTTAATATCATTAACTCCTCGTTATCTTTAGGTTACGTCCCGAAGTCTTTTAAGTTGGCAGTTATTAGGCCACTCATCAAAAAACCTAACTTAGACCCTAATGAACTATCAAATTACAGACCTATCTCACACCTTCCGTTTATGTCTAAAATACTTGAAAAGGTTGTGTCTGTTCAACTGAGCTCCTTCTTACAGGAGAGCAACATCCTTGAAGAGTTTCAGTCAGGTTTCAGGCCCCATCATAGCACAGAAACTGCACTTGTTAAAGTTACAAATGACTTGTTCTTAGCTTCGGACCAAGACTGTATGTCACTATTAGTTCTGCTTGACCTTAGTGCTGCATTCGACACTATAGATCACAACATTCTTCTAGATCGCTTACAATATTACACAGGTATTCATGGTCAGGCTTTAAGCTGGTTTAGATCCTACCTGTCTGACCGATACCATTTTGTTAAATGGTGAATCTTCAAGTTTACTACCAGTTAATTATGGGGTCCCTCAAGAATCAGTTCTAGGACCTCTGCTTTTCTCTATATACATGCTTCCATTAGGGAACATTATTAGAAGACATGGGATTAGTTTCCATTGTTATGCTGATGACACACAGTTATATATCTCATCAAAACCAGATGAAATAGCCACAGTGTCCAAATTAACTCAGTGCCTTAGAGAGATAAAAGACTGGATGAGCTGCAACTTTCTATTGTTAAACTCCGATAAGACAGAAATACTACTCATAGGTCCAAAAACCAGTGCACATAAACTCTCACAACTTAACTCCCATTTAGAGGGATGTACTATTACAAGTAGCTCGACAGTGAAAGACCTCGGTGTTATATTAGACAGTAACTTGTCTTTTAAAAATCATATCGCCCATACTACCAAAACAGCCTTCTTCCACCTTAGAAACATTGCCAAACTGAGAAACATCCTGTCTGTATCTGATGCTGAGAAGCTAGTTCATGCATTCATGACCTCTAGACTGGAATATTGTAATGCATTACTAGGTGGTTGTCCTGCATCTTTAATAAATAGGTTACAGTTAGTCCAAAATGCAGCTGCCAGAGTTCTCACTAGGACAAGAAAGTATGACCATATAACCCCAATTTTATCATCTCTACACTGGCTACCTGTTAAGTATAGAATTGACTACAAACTGCTGCTACTTACGTACAAGGCTCTTAATGGTTTAGCTCCCATGTATCTAACTAGTCTTCTAACACGTTACAATCCTTCACGCTCTCTGAGATCACAAAACTCAGGACTTTTGGTAGTTCCCAGAATATCTAAGTCTACTAAAGGTGGTAGAGCGTTTTCTTATTTAGCTCCCAAACTTTGGAATAGTCTTCCTGATAGTGTTCGGGGTGCAGACACACTTTCCCAGTTTAAATGTAGATTAAAAACTCATCTCTTTAGTCAGGCGTACACATAATACATCCCATAATATCATGCACCAGTACATCAGACCAGCACATTTTGAACAGCAGATATGTTAATCCCTTTCCACTGCTTCTCTCTTTGTACTTATCCCGAGGCATCCAGACACTGTACCAGCTCCCAACGTCCTCTGTGGGACGAAGCCTTTGGACGTCCACTGAGCCGAGGCCGACTCTAAGAATCCTGAGACATCTCCAGTTAGACTCTGTGGTACTCAGGAGATCAGAAGTCCTTGAACCTCACACCAATACAACATTTAACTGACTGTATAATACAATCACACCCCCAGTGTCACCCATATGAGGATGGGTTCCCCCTTGAGTCCGGTTCCTCTCAAGGTTTCTTCCTTTACCAATTTAAGGGAGTTTTTCCTTGCCACTGCTGCCTGAGTCACCTCAGACTTGCTCATAGGGGAATAAATACATACACACTGTGAACTATATACATCTAATAATAATCTAGAATTTTTATTCTGTTAATTCTTATTTCTTTTATTATTCGTTAATTCCTTTATCATTAATTATGTTTACCTTCTGCTCTGTGTTTATGTTCTGTAAAGCTGCTTTGAGACAATGTCTATTGCAAAAAGGGCATACAAATAAACTTGAATTGAATTGAATTGAACAATGCAAAACATGAATCAAAATTACCCAGGTTGCTGTATATTTTGACTGGAAACAAGAAAAAAAAGCTACATGAACTCCCATTCAAAATCCACAAGAGAGGCAACCTTCGGATTAACTGTTGCAGACTTTTTGTTCAACACCTTGCCCGTCTTCTTGGAGACCACCTTGCCTCTGCAGGTCTTTTAGCCTCTTTCTGGGTTTATTCCAACAAAGCGTCTAAAGACAATTATAAAAAATTACCACTGTATGCTGGAATCATGTATCAAACTTCTTGTGAAGATGATTCTGAAAGGTCAAAAAAATTGCAATATGGAAAACTTAAGTGTCACAACTTTGAAGAAACTCCAATGTGCAACAAGCACCCTCTTGATACTGCAGGTTGAAGACGTAGTACACAGCAAACAGTGTTGCAAGTGCAGTCAAAAATGATGACTGGACACACTCACAAATAACATAGGCCTCTAGGCTTATCATCCATCGGACAGCATCTGTCTGCTCTGCCATACCTAAAATAAAAACAGCAAAAATAATAAATGAATAATAAACCAAAAATATATAATTAAAATTTAAAAATTTGCCCTTGGGACGACTTTGAAAAGGGATAAAAACTATCAGTACGAAGACAATTCAAGTTTAGAGCATTCAGCAGAGCAAAGAAATTTATACAGGTTTGGAAAAAAAGGGTGAATAAACATGGAAAACTTTTTGGGAAAACTATTCGTTAACAACTGTATACAACAGATTTTTTTTTATTGTATCTCCCCCATTTGTCAATGCTTCTTCTTAAAATCCTAATAAGACACTAACCAAGCAAAATGAGACGAGGATTTGCAGGTAGATCAAGGTTCTTCTCAACATCAGCTGCAGATGCAGCAACCTGTAGAGAAGACACAATACACAAGTCAGTATACATAATATTACTTAGTAAAACAGAAAGAAAACCAAATACTCACATCTGCATGCAACACCAGCTCATCTTCATGTTCCTGAAAATGGGACATTAGAAGCTTGATATGCAGGTGTGCCATCTCTGTGTTTTCAGGCTGGGATAGAACATCCTTTACTTTTTGATTTTTTGATTTGTTCTTGAAGTACTCAATGGTTGCCTTTCCACATTCTTTCATGGACATCTCGAAAGCATTAAGAACATCAATGTCAGTGAGCAACTTGAAGTGGGCACAGATAGACTTCTGATGGAAGAGGGTATGGCCACTGGCTCCTAATGTCTTGAACTGAAGGTGCTGGTGTGGAATTTAATTGCTGACGCAAAAGACAGAATGTAGTCTCCATAAGAGTTTTTACTTCTGCTCTCTCTACACCACTAATTCCCTCATGGCTGTAAATGTCCTGTAGTCTTTGACGTTTGATGACGAAGTTTAGGGTGCCTTGGACATGAAATCTAAATGACCTGTACCAGACGCTACAATGTGGAGGAATATCTGCAAGAGTTTCATATACACAGAGTAATTTATGTTTTTTCCTGCCAGATCCCAGTGGGTTGGGTTGGCTACTTCCAAAGCATCCTTATAAAGGATTAAACTAATGGATGAGGCGACTGTATTGAGCAGCTCATTAAGTGCTAAGAACATCACAAGGACGAACACCAGAAAACACTTGTTTATGATGTTTTTTAACTGATTCAATCTGTAATAGAGTACAGAAAGTTTCTTTAAATGCAACATATTGAGCAAAACACTCTTTGCGTGCCTCATTTGTCCCAAGACAAAGTGGAACTGGTGCTACATATTCTTGAAAAATGTCTTTCTTTTTTGATCAGTTTTAAGTTTTTGAGAATTACAAGTCTGAAAGAGATTTTCACTTTGCAAAATTTCCAAAATAGCATTTATGTCTGCTGCTGCAACCTCCAATGCAGTCAATTTTTCTCTCAATTTAAAAAGTAGGTGCGAGTGACTCATTTGATGAATTTCCTGAAGGTGATCAACAATTATTTGAACAGTGGAGGATGGAATCAGACATCTGGATTGCAGTTTGAGATAAAATAGAGCAAGATGTCTCAAAAACTGATCTTCATCCACACTTTCACCAAAGGTGTCTTGTTCCACACCATTGGTATCAGTATCACTGCAAAGAAACTACACCAGGTTACGTATGTAACCCGGTTCCCTGAGAAGGGAACGAGACGCTGCATCAGTGCTGACGCTATGGGAATGCTTCTTTGAGGAAGTTGTGTCTGAAGCTCTGTGTGCACACACGCCATTTAATGGTTCGGAAAGGACACGTGACGGAGTAATTACTCGCCAGCAAGTCCATATAAGGGCATCTACGTCACGCTGCTCCAGCTCTCTTTGTCTGAAGGAAGCGTGAACGGATGCCTGGGGCATGGCCAGCAACGCAGCTTCTCGTTCCCTTCTCAGGGAACCAGGTTAGATATTTAACCTTGTGTAGTTCCCTTTCGAGGGAATTCGACGCTGCGTCAGTGCTGACGCTATGGGAATGCCAATAACCACCGCCACGCACCGGTCGATGACTGCGCCAGAGGACGTGAGAGAGCACGAGCAGACTGGGAACAGCACATCATAGGCCCCACAGTACCTGGGACCCTGGAGTGGGGTACAAGTCCAGGTCATAGAATCTGATAAAGGTGTGCGGAGAGGACCATCCTGCCGCAGCACAAACATCTTCAATGGGGACACCCCTGGCCAAGGCACGGGATGAGGCGATACCCCTAGTGGAGTGGGCCCTGATGCCAAAAGGCGAAGCATGACCGCGCACCTCATAGGCCTGAGTAATGGCCTCCACCACACAGTGCGCCAGGCGCTGTTTGGAAACTGGATTACCCCTATTCTGGCCCCCAAAGCAGACAAAAAGGGTGGAGGAGTTACGTCACGAGCTAGAGCGGTGGATGTAAGTCCTCAGGGCCCTTACCGGGCAAAGCAAGTGCAGCCTCTCCTGCTCCGCCGACTCATGGGGCGGGGGATAGTAGGCCTGCAGGATGATTGGACATCCCGCCATCCTGGGCACCTTAGGGACATATCCTGGCCTGGGGTGCAGGATAGCCTTGGACATGCCGGGGGCAAACTCTAGGCAGGCGGGGGCAAGAAGCAGAGCCGACTTCAGGGTCAGAAACTTCTCAGAGGCTGACTCCAAGGGATCAAAGGGGGCTTCCAGCAGCCCCTCCAGGACCACAGAGAGGTCCCAGGAAGGAAGGCTTGGCCTAGAGGAAGGCCTCAGCCGCCTGACACCACGCAGAAAGCGAGAGACTAAAGGGTGCCTACCCAAGGAGGCCCCAAGGACAGGTTCGTGGTTCGCGGCAACTGCAGCCACATACACCTTTATAGTAGACGGGGACAGGCCCCGAGAAAAGCAAGACTGCAGGAACTCCAGCACTGTACCAAACGGGCAGTGAACTGGATCCTGAGAGTGCTCGTCACACCAGAGGCGAAAGAGCCTCCACTTCAGAGCATACAGTTTCCTAGTGGAGGGAGCCCTAGCATTCAGCAGAGTCTCTGTCACCTCAGTTGAGAGGCCTGCGTCTAGGAGCTGGTCCCCCTCAGGGGCCAGACCCAAAGCTTCCACATCTCGGGGCGGGGGTGAAGATTTGCCCCCTGTGCCTGAGTGAGGAGATCCCTCCTGATGGGAACCTCCCATGGAGTGCATTTCAGGAGGGAGACTAGGTCCATGAACCAAACCCGAGAGGGCCAACGGTTGGCAACTAGGAGAAGGTTGACCCGGTCGTGGCGCACTCTTGCTAGGACTTGCGGGAGTAAAGCTACCGGCGGAAAGGCGTACAGACGGAGCCTCGGCCACGTCCATACCAGGGCATCCAGGCCCAACGGGGCCGGGTGAGAGAGGGAGAACCACAGCGGACAGTGGGTCGACTCCTCTGAGGCGAACAAATCCACTTCCGCCCGGCCAAAAATCTACCAGATTCGCTCCACCACATGAGGGTGAAGACGCCACTCCCCGGGCCTCAGCACCTGCCTCGACAGGAAGTCTGCCTCCCGATTTACATGCCCTGGGATAAAAACCACTTTTAGCGAAAGAAATCTAGTCTCTGCCCAGAGCAGAATCTGCCACGCCAACCTGAACAGGGGGCGTGAACGCAGACCGATGGTTGATATAGGACACCACCGCGGTGCTGTCTGTTCGCACTAGGACATGACAGCCCTCGAGGTGCGGGAGAAAGTGTTGCAACGCTAGAAACACAGCCCTCATCTCCAGGCAATTTATGTGCCATGAGAGACAGGGGCCCTCCCATAGACCCTGGGCCGGGCGGCCATCTAAGGCTGCGCACCAGCCCGAGAGCGAGGTGTCCGTCGAAAGAGACCTGCGACGGTGACACGCCCCTAGAATGGGACCCAAGGCCAAGAACCGGGGTCTTTTCCACATAAGGAGGATAGGAAGCCCACGGCGTGTAACCCGTATAACCCTGAGGGGATGCCTGCGAGGGTGAAAGCTCACCCCCTTGAGCCAGAGCTGGAATGGCCTAATGTGAAGCAGACCCAAAGGAATAACGTTGGCTGCTGCTGACATGAGGCCGAGCACCCTCTGTGCCTCAGCAACAGAGAGGCTGTGGCCTAGCCGAATAGCTTTCACCACTGACAAGATGGAGGCCACCTGAGTGGGAGACAGATGTGCCCGCATTGTGGGGGAATCCCAAACCACCCCCAGAAAGGTGGTTCTCTGAGAAGGAGAAAGCACACACTTTCCTGGGTTCAGCCTGAGTCCTAAGGACCTCATGTGGGCAAGCACAGCATCTCGATGCCTGGCTGCCATAGCCTCTGACTGGGCCAGAATGAGCCAGTCGTCCAGGTAGTTCAGTACACGGATGCCCTGGAGACGCAATGGCTAGGCCAAAAGGGAGGACATGATACTGGTACATTTCGCCCTTAAAAGCGAACCTGAGGAACTTCATGTGCTCTGGCAGGATGTTTATGTGAAAATCAGCATCCTTGAGGTCGATCGTGACAAACCAGTCCTCGGATCTGATCTGGGACACGATCATCTTGAGTGTGAGCATCTTGAACTTGTAAGCCTTCAGAGTACAGTTCAGAGACCATAGGTCCAGAATCGGATGCAGCCCCCCACCCTTCTTGGGAACAACAAAATAAAAGTCCTGCTCTAGGAGGGGAACATGCTCTATGGCCCCTTTCCCCAGAAGCGAGAGGAGTTCCTCTCGGAGGAACACCGCCTGGTGCCCGCCGACAATTGTGGGCAACTCACCCTGAAAACACGGAGGATGGTTGGAAAACTGGATCCTGTACCCCCTTTCTACAGTATCCAGGACCCACTGAGACACTCCTGGCAGAAGTTTCCATGCTGCCAGGCTGTGTGACAGTGGCATCAAGCTCGTGCAGACCTCCCGGGTGCCCTGAAACAGCACACCGGCAGGCGCTAACCCGGGAAGATCCGCACAAGAAAGGGGAGCCGACACAGGACCCACTGGCCCCGAAACGACAATTATTGACAAATAATGCATACTCTTCATCTTGACCTTATTTATGGGCATTACCTCCTATGTTTTCTAAATACACTGACCTAATTTCCCCTTATTTCCCATTACCTTTTCCCCATATGCCCATTTATGGATTTTCCTCCCCTTAGTTCTCAGGGCATAGGTCTGTGAACCAATGTCTTTTTCATTCTACATAACAAGTTATCGCTATGAGCTAAGGTCTGAGAACCATGGTCTTCTTCATTCTCCATAACAATTTCTGAGCTAAGGTCTGGGAACCATGGTCTTTTCCATTCTACATAACAAGTTTGTATTTGTTATTACAAATGTGCTCAGACTGACTAGGCCTGACAGCCCCGACTCTGGTTACTTTTGCTAAGTTTATGATTACAGTAAATATTTTTGGCCTACAACATTGCCTACATACGTCTTATCACAGCAATTGTAATTTTTTGCAAGGCCTAATACTTTACATTGGTTATAGTATTGTAAGGAATAATACTTTAATTATTTCTACTAAGATCTTTTACAACACCGTACATCATATTTCAGGGTACAATGCCATGGTCCTCTAGATTCATAGCAATCCGGACTTATAATGTTATCCATACTCCTGTTTGTCCACAATTTATTTTAGCTCATAATTTGCATATCACATCTCTTCTGGGAAGATTGGCTGGAGTGTCGGAGGAATATAATAAAGGTGCTCGCACTATTATTCCTTCTTTAGTGATCCAATGAGGCTCATAAACGGTAGAGTCTGAGTTTTCCCTGAGAAGCCCACTGTCTTTATTGCTCTACGTGTGAGGGATAAGCTTTGAGCCATTTTTGCCAATGCTTGTAAATGTGGCTCCTGTGTCAATCAGGAATGGGGCCTGTACTTCATTTCCAATTCCCACCATAATCGTTGGTTCTTGTGCAAGATGCATTGCACCAGCTCCCCCTCTGGCTTAATATGGTTTATTAAGTTTTTGTTTGTGTATGCAAGTGTAATGTAAATACTCAACTGTACCTGTTCCAATTTTATGGTAACAGTTTTGAATCTTATCGACCTAGATGCTTCATATCTTTCTGTTCTATATTGGTAGGACTGTAACATGAGTTTGAGATAATATAAAGCTAAATACAATACAATGATGAAAGGTTGCAGGGTATTTTTCTTGTCTTCATCATCTCCCCCTCCTATTTTGCTGGTGATACCAACTTCATGGCAAACAGCTGATCACAGTTTCGACCTGTATTTGATACTTATGAAGTAATTTATACTGATGTACGTGACATCACTTATGATGTAATTATACTGACATACCTGTCCCTTAGTGACACTTGTTTTCGGATTGCATAGGAATCCCTTCCGCTCTCCCACTAAAGGATGTGTCTTAGTTTGCACGAAAACTATCAGAGTTGGTCTTACCTTAAACACAGGTGTCCTTCGAAGTCCCTCGGTCTTCTAACAAAGGATCCTCTTCAAGTTCTTCTACCTAATCTATTGTTTGAATCTTTAAATGAAGGAGTCAGACTTAGACCTTTTTGTCTTTTCAGGGTCCTCACAATGGGAGGCTTTGTTTTTATTAAAAGTAGTGTAATACAGATAAATGTGTGTAATATATGTAAAATAAAAATAAAAGAAAATTACAAATAAAATCTCCTTCAAATAATCAGACAGTATTAGAATAAGTAAAAATAATTAAAATGAAAATATTATAACAAACCAAGAAACACTCTCCAAGTGTAAGCTTGCGTTTGTTCTCTGATGCACACAGAGTATAACATGCACTGAGGCTGTCTACACTAGAATGCATACACAATGTAATTCAAGACAAGTTTTTATACATTTTCAAGCCTTTCACTAATACGGCATTCATATTGACTTTAAAACAAACATTCCTTTCCATTCCTCTTTCCCCAAAGTCAGTAACCTTGTGGTCAGTGACCGGTTGTATACTTTAAGGTATTCAAACAGCACAACCTTGCAATATCAACTTACTAACTAAGTCCTTCCCCTACACGCGTTGTGGTTTCACTTTATGGGTTACTGTCAGCAGTATCCCATGAGCACTGAGGGTTGACTTTTTTAAGAGAGCCTTCATATAACGTACTCAGCACATCTTATCTTTTAACACATAAACAATTTTATTGCATACATATTTTGAAAACAAAGAAAGAAAAATAAAGTAAAGAAAATTTAATCACTTTAAAATTCTTGATCTTGATGCATTCTTCATTTCTGTCTCGGTACAGAGTCTGATTCTTTTTCATCCATTGATTTCTTCATTCCTCAAGCTTCATATTCTGTATTTTATTCAACAGTTGTTTTATTTCTTCTGCTACCTTTTCTATTCTCTTCCTTTTTTCTTCTCTTTGTCTTTTTTTCCTATCTGTACATTTTCTGGTATTTGTAGCATTAATCTCACTTTTCTTTTGTATGGGAATATGAAAGCAGGGTTTTGAAGTTGGATAGCATTGATAAGGTTCCTCCAATGAGCATGAAGTTAACCATTCATTTCCTTCATCATCCATTCTACCTACCATTCTCACAACACTTATCATCTAGACCCACACAGTGTTAATACCATTACTGAGACACCAGCAGATCCCTCAGATCCTCCAGAGGATCCCTCGGATCCTTCATCAGATCGCTCAGATCCTGCAGCATATCCAACTCAATGTTCAAACAATATTTTGTGCAGTAATACTAGAATGAACACAGTTTCTTAGCAGCAGGTCCTTGAGAACATGTATAGAATTGTTTCTATTGGCCCGAATGCTTCGGTACCTTTTTCCAGATAGCAGGAGGGTGAAGAGTGTGTGTGAGTGGTGTGTGGGATCATCCACAATGCTGTTGGCTTTGCAGATTCAGCGTGTGGTGTAAGTGTCCATGATAGAGGGAAGAGAGACTCCAATTATCTTCTCGGCTGTCCTCACTATTCGTTGCAGGGTCTTGCGATCCGAGATGGTGCAGTTCCTAAACCAGGCAGTGATGCAGCTGCTCAGAATGCTCTCAAAGGTCCCTATGTAGAACATAATCAGGATGGGGAGAGGGAGATGTGCCTTTCTCAGACTTTGTAGGAAGTTGCTGGGCTTTCTTGGTGATGGAGCTACTTTGAGTGACCAGGCGAGGTTCTCCGCTAGATGATCACCAAGAAATTTGGTGCTATGGATGATCCGCCGATGTTCAGCAGAGAGTGGTCGTGCTGTTTTATCAACATTCAGAGAAAGGTTGTTGGCTTTACACCAGGCAGTTAGATGTTGCACCTCCTCCCTGTATACTGACTCGTAGTTCTTGCTGATGAGACCGACCACAGTCGTGTCATCGGCGAACTCGATGATATGGTTAGATCTGTGCTGCAGAGTCGTGAGTCAGCAAGGTGAACAGCAGTGGACTGATCACGCAGCCCTGAGGGGCGCTAGTGTTCAGTGTGGTGGTGCTGGAGATGCTGTTCCCGATCCGGACTGACTGAGGTCTCCCAGTCAGGAAGTCGTGGATCCAGTTGCAGAGGGAGGTGTTTAGTCCCAGCAGGCTCAGCTTAGAACGTAAATAGCACCATATTGAATCCAGATTGGCCACTGAGTGCTTTTGTTCTTTTATTATATGATATTATGATATCAATATTAATAATTAAACCTGTACAATACTAATGTTTCATTATATTAATGTGCTACACTTAAATAGGAAAACTATTAACTGCTTTTGTTGCAGAGATTCACGGATGAATGAACTTCAACAGCTCATTTTTACAGTGTGGCTCTTATATAGTGTCTTATATTTACATTTATATTTACATCATTTATCAGATGCTTTTAATCAGTTCAACTGACTGAAGTGCTTTACAGTCTTTATTAATAACACATGCTCCTGCTAGTCCAGTAGATCAGTGAACCATCTGAGAACCATCAGTTGAAGCACCCAGTCAGACTGATGCAGAACGAGAAGAAAGGAAGATGAAAATGATTCCTTAAGAGCTTAACAAAGTGCTAGTTTAAGTTCTTTTTGAAGAAGCAGGTCTTTAGTGTTTGTTTAAACTCAGTTAGCTTTAGCAGCTTAGATGTCATTTATGGCAGATGGTAAATGGTCAGGGCAAGCTAGGATTTTCAGCATGTTTTTTTTTTTCAGGTTTCACATAATGAAAGGAACCTCAGCCTTTATTGTTTAATGTTCTGTCTAATTAAATTATTTAATATTCCCAGGTTACACAGATGCTTTTGTAAAAGTGTACAATTGATTTAATTGAATGAAAACCAATCTAAAACAATCAAAACCAAATACAGAAACAACAAACAAACAAACAAAACATATGTAAAGTTATGTGTAAAATTGCTCAATAAAAGTGAAAGAAGTCAGTTATACACAGAGTTAAACAAGAGGAAGCAGAAATATGACACATATTTTACTATTAACAGAAACATCAACCTCCATGAGTAATAAATGTATTGAATCCAGATTTTCTAAACATCTTGAGACAGGGAAATTAAATCAGTGTGTAAAATACAGTCCATTATCAAAAGGGATTTATATATAAATAAACTTATACATATTCTGAATGTTCCAGGTGTCGTATATATTTTTGACAAAATTGTACTTTTTAAAAACTATATTAAAATATAAGATGGCTTTCTTTTTACCTGTTGTGCTGTTGTCAGGACTGCTGTGATAAACATGAATCAACACTTTTTGAACAATCAGATTTGAGAAATAAATAGTACAGTGACATAAAGAATGGACTTTATCCTTCAAGTTGGCAGTTATTAGGCCCATCAGTAAGACACCTAATTTAAATCCTAATGAACTATCACATTATATATACACAGTTATATATCTCATCAACACCAAATGAACTGAGTGCGTTAAAAAGATAAAAGATTGGATGACATGTAATTTTCTGTTGTTAAACTCTGATAAGACAGAAATACTACTTATTGGTCCAAAAACCAGTACACAGTTTATGTACTGTTACTATTAGCTCGACAGTGAAAGACCTGGTGTTTATTAGACAGTAACCTGTCTTTAAAATGATATCACCATATTACAAACACAGCTTTCTTCCACCTTAGAAATATTGCCAAGCTGAGAAACATCCTGTCTGTATCTGATGCTGAGAAGCTAGTTCATGCATTCATGACCTCTAGACTGGACTATTGTAATACATTACTAGGTGTTTGCCCTGCATCTTTAATAAATAGGTTACAGTTAGTCCAAATTGCAGCTGTTAGAGTTCTCACTAGGACAAGAAAGTATGACCATATAACCCCAATTTTATCATCTCTACACTGGCTACCTGTTAAGTTTAGAATTGATTGCAAGCTGCTGCTACTTACGTTACGCATTACGTTATTTTCGTTTTTAGCTCCGAAACTTTGGAATAGTCTTCCTGATAGTGTTCGGGGCTCAGACACACTTTCCCAGTTTAAATGTAGATTAAAAACTCATCTCTTTAGTCAGGCGTACACATAATACATCCCATAAAATTGTGCACTATTACATCAGACCAAATGCACATTATCATAATAATGTTATATCGTAATATAATATATAAATGGCTGCTAAAAAGAACAAATAACTCAGAATGATTAGCATTCAGATGAATGCTAACTAGCTATTTACAGTAGCATAAATACAGGAGTTGCTCTTGCTCTTGTAGATGGCTGTTGGAGCTGCACCATAAGAGCTGGTCTCGAAACTCACTACTGCATACATTGGACTTTCACCTGATTTCACCACTGATGGTGAAGTAGCACTGACTGCTGAGGGTAACTGAGCTGTGGAGTAGAAGTCCTGATCAGGAGAATCTGATGGGTTTTGTGCTGCAGAATAAACAGTTGGAGTTGTCGGTAATTCAGTGTTGCAGTAAATGGTTTCAGAACCATCAGGGAGGTTTGTGGATAACTGAGCAGTGCAGTAAATTGTGTTAGAAAGAGATCTGCTGTCTGTAATCTCCTCATAGTCACAGACTGGTGCTGGAAGCTGAGCACAAGAAGGAAAAGAAACAATTATATTGAATTTGGTTACAAAAAAATCGAGAAAAAAAAAACATGCATTTCTGTAAAAAAGAAAAAAAAAAGCTCTTAAAAACAGCTCAAACAGATTAAAATCTTAAATATGGTCTAATATATATATTAATATATTTTTGCTAAATGAAACTGATTCATATGTACAACATTTGGCTGATTTAATGGATTTTTTTCTAATTAAATCAGTGCTTTCATAATTGTTTATTATCAAAAAATTTGTGGACATTGTGAAAAACTGAATTTAATAACCTTTACATCTGAAAATTTATCCCTGTGCTGTATTACTGTATACTGCATGCAAGATGAATATAAACCCAGATCATGACTGTTTAAAGACGTGTTCACTCACTGGGCACTTTATAGCAATGCCAGACCATCACTGAGTAGTATTAGCACATTCACGTAGTTATCTAATCAGCCAATCATATGGCTGCAGCACACTGCCAAAGGTCACACAGATACAGGTGAAGGGCTTCAGTTAATGTTCATATCAACCTCACAGAAATTCCCTCCTGTCAAAAAGTCCTGTTCTGGGTTGTAAAGAGTGAAACCCACTGAGGTCTTCTGCAGATGTAGCCTATACAAGGTTCAATGTTTTATACATTACACCCAGCACGTGGTGAAATACTTAAAACAGCCTGTGTGATGTCAACAGTTATGGTTAACAGTTAAGACCAGACGTAGGAACAGTTTCTTCCCTCAAGCAATCCATCTGATGAACACTTAACACCATGGAACACACAACACCTAATATTTGTTCTATGTATACCTCAATTGCACATTTCATACTTGCACATCTGTACATACATACATACATACATATTGTCTAAATGTTTACTGTTACTTCAACCGCACATTTCACAATTGCACGTGTACATACAAATTGTATATATTGTATACCTCAATTGAACATTTCTCGCACTTGCAAATTTGTACATACAATTGTCTATATTGGTATATGTATATTTCATGTGTATATTTAAACTGCACATTTCACATCTGTAAATGTGTACATAGAATTATACTGTATATGTCATTCTGTTAGACTGTGGAGCTTCTGGCACTAAAACAAATTCCTCGCATGTGAAAACATGGCTGGCAATAAAGCTGATTCTGATTCTGAGGTAACAGACATCAGACATTTTCCTTCCCTCTGATTTACATTTATGACATTTGGCAGAGGCCCTTATCCAGAGCAATGCAGGTTTAACTCATACAACCAAAGGTAAAGGGTTTTGCTCAGGGGCCCAGCAGTAGCAGCTTGGGGGTCAACTTCCAATCAGTAGACCAGCACCTTAGCCACTGAGCTACCACTTTACCATTCTGATGTTTGATATGAACATTAACTAAAGCTCTTAACCTCTAGCTGCATGGCTTTATGTACAGTATTTTGCTGATGCCGCACGACTGGCTGATTGGAATTTGTGCAGGCGTTCTTAATAATGTGGACATCGAGCATGTGTGTATATGTAAGGGGCAGGCAGTCACAACCGTAGTCTGCCAGAAAGGGGTGGCAGAGAGCTGTGTGAGAGCGCTAGACTTTCATCTGTGCTCGTTTGGCCGTGTCTTGTCTTCTCAGTATAGCCACACTCTTGGGCACCAAAACTTTAACTTCTTAGTTAACTTTCTGTAGTGAGCAGTAAAAGGTTTCTCCTCTGCAGTCCTAACTTCTTGTTCTTGTTCCCACAAGCTCCACTTGAGTTCAGTCATTCTGCTAACACACTAGTAACACACACATGTTCTAACCTAAGTTGTGGTTCACTCAGTTTGTTCAGGTCTCCTGTACACTGATTCCTGGGTTCAAATGTGGTGTGAGTGAATTAATTATTATAGATCTCATAGCCTCAACTAGAACATAATCAGGGATTAACTTTAAGTCCTTTTAACCTATGTACAAATTCCGTCAGTGCGTAATATTTGGTTTTGTGCAATCCATCATGTGACATCATCATTATTTCTGTGGTTTTGTTGAAATCAGCTTTTAGAAAAACACAACTCACCACACGGGGGTTTGTGGAGCTTTTTAAGGATTGGGATGAAGATGAGGCTGAAAGTACAAAAAAAAAAAATACAAGCAAAAGTTTTAAAGATGACTAATATATGTGACAAAAGAAATTAAATTATAAAAACAAATAATGTAAATAAATAAATGAATACAGTTTGTAAAGGTTGCTTGTCTCTATGGACCTCATGTACATTTCTCTCTACTTGGAGGATTAATGTCTCTGGAGACTAATTTATTCTTATTTACTAATTGAATGTTAATAAATGCCCTGATTAAAAGTGTTGCAATTCTCAGTAATTAAATAAAAATGTAAAACATGTAAATTAATAATAATAATAATAATAATAATAATAATAATAATAATAATAATAATAATAATAATAATAATAATAATAATAATATTGAACTCCTATTGGCTATTTTATAGTTTTCTCTGGCAGATCTTTCTTTTTTGGAGCAGTGAATGTGTAGTGACTGATTTCTGAGTGTGGAGTTTCCTAATCCACCAAATTTGTCAGTATTATGAAAATCAGGTCTAAAAGCATTTAGTCACCTTTAAAAGTCATGTGCTGTGTAGTTTCTATAGGAAGTGTATTGTGTGTGTGTGTGTGTGTTTATATATTACACACATAAGTGCCACCTCAGTGTTGTGCATGTTATTACCACATTAAGTAGTTGTGTGAATGGAATACAGTACCTTGGTTCTTCTTTTTCCACTGTATCAGTCCAGTAAATAAAAGGGCAATGAGAAGCAGCACGAGAACAACAGACACGGCAGTGATGACAGGTAAAGTTTGGAATCCTGGAAGAAAACGGAAGAATTTAACTTTAGGTTTGTGTCTATGTGAGTCTTTGTATGTGTGTGAGTGCATGTGTGTGTATGTGTGTGAGTGCATGTGTGTTTCTGTGTGTGTATGTGTGAGGGTGTGCATGTACAATAATAATAATAATACATTTTATTTAAAGGCGCCTTTCTAACACTCAAGGTCACCGTACAAAAGAAGAAGAAAAACAACAAAAAATATAGTTATACAATACTTACATAGAAAAAAAAAAAAAAAAAAAAAAAAAAAATTGGACCAACATTACAAATCATGATCTAGAATATGCTAAACTAAACAGATGAGTTTTAAGCTGAGATTTAAATGATGAAAGAGAATCAATATTACGGAGCTCAGATGGAAGTGAGTTCCAGAGCTGAGGTGCAGAGTAACTGAAAGCTCTGTTCCCCATCGTTACAAGACGGACAGAGGGAACAATGAAATGAGTGGAAGAAGAAGACCTAAGAGTGCGAGTTGGTTTTGGAGTATGAAGAAGATCAAGAAGATATGAAGGTGCAAGATTGTGGATAGCTTTAAATGTTAGAAGAAGAATTTTATACTTGATACGAAAATTAATGGGAAGCCAGTGTAGCTGTTCCAGAACAGGTGTAATATGATGGATAGAGGGAGTACGAGTGATAATACGGGCAGAAGAGTTTTGAACGAGTTGCAGCTTATGAAGGGTTTTGTGAGGAAGCCCAATAAGAAGAGAATTACAGTAGTCAAGCCGGGAGGTAACTAGACTGTGAATAAGAGTGGTGGTAGATTGAGTGGTGAGAAAGGAACGAAGCCTATTGATATTTCGAAGGTGAAAGTATGCAGCCGGAGTAACATTATTTACATGTGAGGTAAAAGAAAGGGTACTATCAAAGATGACACCAAGACTCTTAACCTGAGATGAGGGAGCTATGAGAGATTCATCAATGGAAATAAGAAAATTCGAAAATTTGTTAAGCACAGTTTTTGTGCCTATAAGGAGAAATTCTGTTTTATTGCTATTTAGTTTAAGAAAATTTGCTGAAAACCATGATTTTATGTCAATGAGACAATCAGAAAGAGCAGATGGAGGGAGTTTGGAATGTGGTTTTGTGGAAAGGTAGAGCTGGGTGTCATCCGCATAGCAATGAAACTTAACCTGATGTTTATGAAAAATATGACCAAGGGGTAAAAGGTAAGTAATAAATAACAAAGGGCCAAGAACAGAGCCCTGGGGAACACCAGAGGTAACGGAAACTACAGAAGAGGTGAATGATTTTAGTTGAACAAACTGTGTGCGATCAGAGAGATATGAATGAAACCATTTCAGAGGCGTGTTGGTGATGCCAATAGTGGAAAGCCTGTCTAAAAGAATATCGTGGGAAATTGTATCAAAAGCTGCACTCAGATCAAGGAGAAGGAGGATGGATAGTAAACCAGAATCAGCTGCTATAAGCAAATCGTTTGTGACTTTTAATAGAGCTGTTTCAGTGCTATGAAATGGGCGAAAACCAGATTGGAATTGTTCATATAGATTATTGCCAGACAAGTGGATATAAAGTTGAGCAGCAACAACTTTTTCCAAAATTTTAGAAATGAAAGGAAGATTAGAAATAGGACGAAAATGATTAAGGTTGTTGGTGTCCAAACCTGGTTTCTTTAGAATTGGAGTTACAGCAGCTGTTTTGAAAAGAGAAGGAACAGCCCCAGTGGTAAGGGAAGAATAAATAATATCCATAATAAACTGGGACAGAGAGGAAGCAGTAGCCTTAACAAGGACAGTTGGTAAAGGATCAAGAACACAGGTTGAAGATTTAGATTGATGAATAAGTTTTAAGATATCATCAGTTGTGGGCAGAATAAACTCAGAGAACAATTGTGTAGGAACAGGTAGAACTGAGACACATGGAGTAGAAACAGGAGTGGCCATAAGTTGACGATGAATGCCTTCAATTTTTGAGGTAAAGAATGATGCTAAAGTATTGCAGAAATCAGATGAGTACAAATGAGAGGGAAGTGAGTCGGTGGGTGTTGTAAAATTTTTCAATAAGGAAAAAAGAAGCTTTGAATTCCCTTCATTAGAACTGATTAAGCCAGAATAGTATGTAGATTTAGCTTTAGCAATAGTGTCTTTATAGTGAGACATATGTTCTGAGTACATTTCCTTGTGGACAGTAAGGCCAGTTCTTCTGAAAAGTCTCTCAAGCTGTCGTCCTTTTGCTTTTAATTGCCTGAGAAAAGGAGTGAACCAGGGTGCAGTAACAGTAAATGAAACAGTCCTATTCTTAACTGGAGCAAAAGTATTCAACAAATTATGGAGACTATTATTGTACTGAGAGACCAAATTATCTGGAGTGGAACAGCTGTCAGCCCTAGGAAGACTTGCAATGCTTAAAGACAAGTTGTCCAAATTAATGTCCTTGATTTTCCGGAATGATATAATACGTGAAGATTTTGATTTGAAGAGAGGAAGATCAACATTAAATGACAGTAACAGATGATCAGTACATGGAAAAAAGTCTGCATTGAGGTTGCCTGGAGAGACACCTGAACAACAGATTAAATCCAAATTATGTCCTTTAATATGCGTGGGAAAATTCACATGTTGCTGCAGTCCGAAGCTATCCAGACAAGATGTAAATTCTTTAGCAAGGTTGTTGTGAACATCATCCATGTGAATATTGAAACCCCCCACAAGAATTATATTTGGTGAAAGAGTAGTTATTTCATTCAAAAAAGCAGCAAAGTCAGGGATAAAATCCTTGTTAAATTTTGGTGGTCGATATACAGTGCTGATAATAGTTGGAGTAGATCCAGAGAGCCGACAAACTGCAGCCTCAAATGAGTGGGAGACAGAAACATTCACTGACCTCAGTCTCCACTTCTCACGGTAGATTATCGCCAGACCTCCTCCTCGACCAGAATCACGTGGTTGAGAGATGTAAACAAACCCTGGCGGAATGGCGTCGTTGAGTGCAATAAAGTCATTTTGTTGCTGCCATGTTTCGGTCAAACAGAGAAAATCAATCTTGCGATTTGCAAGAAGATCCTGCACAAGATGCCCTTTACTCGTAAGAGAGCGGATGTTAAGAAGACCGAAACTGACAGCGCTGTTGTTGCTTGGTCTGGTAGCCGAGTTAGCCGAGTTAGCCAGGTTCGCCAGCACACGCTGACCGGCGCGGCGACCGGCGTTCCTTGGTGGGCGTCGAACAGCTGACCATAATGACTTTATATCACTTGATTTATTAAACCAGAAGTTCCGCCGAGAGCCACGATGAATATATTTCCGCCTAGGCAGATATAAGATGTCCGGATGAGCAAGCAGTACAGGAGGTATTGAGTCATATAAACACGGACGGAAACTCAAAAGTTCAGCAGCAGAGTATTGAAACAGTACTGCGGACTGTACAAGATGCAGTACAGTCCAGGCAAGTACAAGCCATAAGCAATAGATCCTCATTGTAGTCTATGTAGTGTATATGATGTTTAATTATTGTTATCGGGGAGAGCAGCGGCAGCCAAGACGCGCCAGCGTTCACTCAGACCCGTCAGCAAAACAGGTGTGTGCGGGTGTGTGTGTGTGTGTGTGTGTGCGTGTCTGTGTGTGTGTATGTGCGTGAATGTGTGTGGGTGTGTGTGTGTGTGTGTGTGTGTGTGTGTGTGATTGTGTGTATGTCTGTGTTTCTGCATGTACAGTGTGTATGTGTGTGTGTGTGTGTGTGTGTGTGTATAACTGAAGCTGATGTGGTTGTTTTGTGGCCTTCAGATTGGATGTTTGGCTTGATGTGGCTGAAACTGGAATATTTGGTCATATAGGAACTAAAGTCTAACCCATACTAACACCGCTTCTACATTAAAAAACATGAGTCTACACACTTTTGGTGATTATAAACTGAACACAATCCTGAGTTTATGTAGTTAGAGTTGTCTGTTGCAGTAACATTCTAACACTCTACATGTTTTACTGTGATGTGGACTTAACACTGTAAAGTTGTGCTTTGTTTAGATTTAGAGTAGGTTTTATTACCCCGTGGGTAAACACCCATACTAACACTAACGCTTCTACATTAGACTTGTGAAACCTTCCTGTAGCCGGAGATAAAGGTGGGGTTAAGTGTGTAAAGGGTGTAAAGCTTTATTGTGTATTATATCCAGCATGTCTTTCTTTTTGTTATTTGTTTAACATTTCCCAAACAGAGAGCATGTCTGCAGTGTTACAGCTCTGTGATCTGATTGGCTCTTGCCTCATGGCTCAGTTTAACTGCATGTTGTGTAGATATGAGCTACAACCTAAAACATGGCATGTTTTTAAAGATATATGTAGATCCCGTGTGGTTAAATGTTAAGATAAATGAACTCATACTGTCATTTGTTAGTCTAGTTAATGTGCTTGCTAAAGCACATTCTTATTCTCTTGCATACTTATTATTATTATTATTATTATTATTATTATTATTATTATTATTATTATTATTATTATTATTATTATTATTATTATTTATTAATGTGCTTGCTAAAGCACATTCTTATTCTCTTGCATACTTATTATTATTATTATTATTATTATTATTATTATTATTTATTAATGTGCTTGCTAAAGCACATTCTTATTCTCTTGCATACTTATTATTATTATTATTATTATTATTATTATTATTATTATTATTATTATTATTATTATTATTATTATTATTATTATTATTTATTAATGTGCTTGCTAAAGCACATTCTTATTCTCTTGCATACTTATTATTATTATTATTATTATTATTATTATTTATTAATGTGCTTGCTAAAGCACATTCTTATTCTCTTGCATACTTATTATTATTATTATTATTATTATTATTATTAGTAGTAGTAGTATTAATATTATTATTCTTCCGGACACTTTTTCGGCGCGTAACTTGTCCCGCAGCTTTTGTCCTAGACCCATAAATGAGGTGTCAAATCGACCGGCTCATTGAGGAGAGGTGTGCTATCCATTTTGTAAGCGATCAGAATTCCAGAATTCCCAGTATGGAAGTTCAAAGGGGTGTTTTTTCCCCATAGACTTGAATGGGGAATCTCTCTGTAGATGTGCTAACATCCAAAAGAGGGCAGCAGACACCAGTGAATCTGTCAGATCACACAACGTTGGAAGAAAAAGATCAAGGAGGAAGTACGTTTTTCGGTCAGAAACGCGTTTTGGATTAAAGCGTTTTGGATTAAAAGGCTTACATATTCCAGTTCCTTAGACTCTTGGGGATTTTTTTACAAGCATTTGTTTTGGAAAATATTACCCCAGTGACGAAAGGTAAGCGCTGCCTATCAACTTGGATTAAATTAGTATGATGGCTATAAATCATATTATGCTTTGTGTGTGGGCTTAATAAAATCCAGAGAGTCTAAGCTTTCAAACAATATAACATTTAACCGTGTATTTAATGCATAAACCTAGTGGTCGCGTGTCTTGGACAGCACGGCGGTCACATATGTTGTTGTTTCTGCCATTTGTATAACTTTTTGTTGTTTTCAACTATCAGTATAGTTTTTATAATTTTTTATTTCACTTTAAACTAATGTCCTTTTAAGAACAGCAACGGCTCTTTTAAGAGCCATCCATTAATTAAAATTAAGCGCATTTTTTCTTTCTCTCCTCACATTACATAAATATTTTTTGACATGATATGACATGTATATCACAAAGAATGATAAGAATGACTGTAATATAATAAAGCTTGGGTATCGTTAGATGCGCCATTCTTCACATTAGTGAATTAATAAATAAAACCGCAAAGGCTTCCTTGTGTTCCTGGATGGCTTAGTGGATAGCGAATCCATTTAGCATGCAGAGATTCGGGGTTCGAATCCACCCTCGGACAGTTTTTATTTTCTAAAACTTTATAATAAAGGTTCATTAGTTGACATTAGTTACCACATTACTTAACATGAACTAATAATGAACTGCACTTCTACAGCATTTATTCATTTTGTTCATGTTAATTTCAACATTTACTAATACATTATTAACACTGTGTTAACATTACTTAATATACTGTGAACTAACATGAACAAAGAATAAACTTTATTTTAACAAAGATTACTAAATACAATAATTTATTGCTCATGGATAGTAAATGTTAGTTAATACATTACATTTGAACTAATGATCCTTATTGTAACGTGATTATATTTTTTCCCAGTAAAATCACAGATTGATGCTTTAGTTCAAGATCTTCATGGCACTTGTTTCAGGAAAAGATAAATGGATTTTCAGGTGTGCTCTTTTGTTGCAGATGAGAAACTAGTCTGCAAATATAACCATAGTAACTGTGCAGCCATACCCTAGCAACCATGTAGTGCACCTTACGAACCATATTGCAATATAAAGAAGCCATATCTCAGTTACACAACATAAAACACTCAGCACGTTGAGGGGAACTGACGTCACGTGTAGCCCCGCCCCCAAAATAAGCTAAATCAAAAATTTAGCACAACATGGACATGTCATATATCAAAACACTCAGCCCAATGAAGGGAACTGACGTCACATGCAAGCACATTCACATTTTCTTTAGGAAATGTACCGTTCTAGTTTTAGTCTAAAATGCTGTGATGTTGATGGTTAAAAGAATGAAAAAAAAATGAAAAAAATGAAAACATGGTAATGGGTCTACTAATTATTAATATTGATTATGATGTGATTGTGACAGAGGAAGAGGTTTCAGGTTGGTGGTAAAGAGTTTTTTCTGTCACCACTTTTAAATAAGAAACAATATCAAGGCTATGAAACTTGTCAAAACTCCGGAATCACAAAAGTATCAGTGAGAAGTTGAGAACACTCGTTTAAACAGTGCATACACTCGAACTTGACTGTACATCACATTTTTTACGTTATTGATACTGCTTTTAATCGTAATGCAAAGACCGGTCATCGGGATATAAGCTGTCATGTACAATAAAAGCGCCTGCGCAGCAACAGGAAATATCATTTAACACAAAAAGCCACCTAGATGGTGGACTTGCGCTCATTTTGAGCGGCGTGTGGACGAATTCTTTCTACGCACACACTATTTTATTTCTTGATAACCGCTGCTAACTACACCGTTGCCATGAAAACAGAGCGTTGCCATGGACACAAAGGATTCTAACCGTAGAGACGGAGCACACTATTTTCTTTAGCGGAAGCAATACAATTGTTCAGCAGTGTCGTGTTGCAACCACAGGCGTATGAGACCTATAACTTGAGCAACAGAGCGAAGCCGCAAACTCGTTCTGAATATTTTAAAGATGTAACAGCTGATGAAAAAGCCGAGACAATTGTAGACGAAAATGAAGAGAGATTTTATCTTAGTTTTTATTTTATACAAAATCTCGTCTTTTTTCGTCAACAATAATGAATGTTAATTTAGAATTAGTCAGCGTTTTTGGACAGTGATGCAGCCTTGTCATCGTCATCGTCGCGTCTTAGTCATGAAAAAAAAAAGGTTGTTAACGAACATATTTCGTCTCATTTGTCTGACGAAAGTAACACTACTCTGCATGAGTTAAAAACACCCTGGAGACTGAAACTGGAAATGTAGACTTCACATCTGTCCAGACCACCGACCCACTGTGAGATAAGTGCAAGTGCACCAGGTGTAGAGGGGAAGTAGACCTTTGGGTGGGAATGTTACTGTGGCTGCAGCTTTAAGTTTCACAAACAGTTCTGTATTTATTTCAGCATAAATCCTGAGAATACATTATTATTATTATTATTATTATTATTATTATTATTATTATTATTATTATTATTATTATTATTATTATTATTATTATTATTATTATTATTATTATATTTTCATGATTTGGGATAAATCTTCAAAATATGAAGAAAAAGAAAAAAAATACTGCAAAATATCTTGTGAAAATATAACTGCCATGAATGTTTTTGCCTAAATTGTGTTTTCTGTCTGTAATGTGTGTATTCTGTCTGTAATGTGTGTATTCTGTCTGTAATGTGTGTATTCTGCCTGTAATGTGTGTATTCTGTCTGTAATGTGTGTATTCTGCCTGTAATGTGTGTATTCTGTCTGTAATGTGTGTATTCTGTCTGTAATGTGTGTATTCTGTCTGTAATGTGTGTATTCTGCCTGTAATGTGTGTATTCTGTCTGTAATGTGTGTATTCTGTCTGTAATGTGTGTATTCTGTCTGTAATGTGTGTATTCTGTCTGTAATGTGTGTATTCTGTCTGTAATGTGTGTGTTCTGTGACATGTTCATCATTAGAAGGTGCTGTGATGTTGATGGTTAAAAGGAAATGAAAACATGGTAATGGGTCTACAGTTACTTCCTGTCAGTTGTTAAAGCACAGGGCAGAGCAGCAGGTTTAAAATAACATGGTAGATATTCTACATACCCTGAGATGAGGGAGTGATGGGGGTTTTGTGGGTAGTATAAGTTAGTAACTTATCTGAAATAATGTGAGAGAAATGTGAAGAAGAAATCTGGTAAAAAAGTTTATACCTGTTACTGAATGTGTCGTGTCCCCATGGGTTGGAGTGAAGTGTGTGGTGTGTGAGACAGAACTGATGGTGGGATCAACTGGAAGAAAGGAAACAGACCATTTATCACTCTGAGTTTACACCCTTATTAAATCAGGTCTATTGTACAGAACATCACAAAAGTCTCCACAAGAGGAAATGAAGACTTTTAATACATTTAACTTCATTTACAAAACATTACCACACAGATTCATCTCTCTATCATAATGAACATGTGACATTTACACATCAGGCTTTCTTAAAGGGTGTGTGTGTGTGTGTGTGTGTGTGTGTGTGTGTGTGTGTGTGTGTGTGTGTGTGTGTGTGTGTGTGTGTGTGTGTGTGCATGTACAGGTTGTGTGTTTGTTATTCGTTTAACATTTCCCAAACAGAGAGCATGTCTGCAGTGCTACAGCTCTGTGATCTGATTGGCTCTTGCCTCATGGCTCAGTTTAACTGCATGTTGTGTAGATATGAGCTACAACCTAAAACATGGCATGTTTGATACACTTCCTTCTGGAGTTCATACAGAGTTTTCTCACTGCATCAAAACCCCTTGTAGAGTTTGTTTAGAAGTCACCTGAAGACCTTGTGTCAGATGACAGTCTGAGTTCATTCATCTTAAAGATGTGGACATTAACATTAATATTTATGAACAAGAAGTCAGGTAAAAAAGGTTATACCTGTTACTGAATGTGTCGTGTCCCCATGGGTTGGAGTGAAGTGTGTGGTGTGTGAGACAGAACTGATGGTGGGATCAACTGGAAGAAAGGAAACAGTCCATTTATCACTCTGAGTTTACAACCTTATTGTGTGAGAGTAGGCTTTCTTAAAGGGTGTGTGTGTGTGTGTGTGTGTGTGTGTGTGTGTGTGTGAGAGAGAGAGAGAGAGAGAGAGAGAGAGAGAGAGAGAGAGAGAGTGTGAGCGAGTGAGTGTTTGTGTGAATGTAAGAATGAAACATTCTGTGTGTGTGTGTGTGTGTGTGTGTGTGTGTGTGTGTGTGTGTGTGTGTGTGTGTGTGTGTGTGTGTGTGTGTGTGTGTGAGAGAGAGAGAAAAAGACATTAGAATAAATAATACTAAAGTGTTAGTTTCCTCTCTGTATGGAGATGTTTGGGACACACTGCACATAATCTGCCTCAATAACAATATTTAATAATCAGTGAAATAATGTGTGAGATTTATTTATTCTCTGTGTAACACTCACCTGTTTTAACCTGCAGGACAATCTTTGTATAACTATCAGCCAATATCCGCTCTATCGCACACCAGTAAGTGTTTCCATCCTCAGGTCTCAGATCACTGATGGTGATGGTGAAGACTCGGGCTGTTTTGTCATCATACAGAGAAAATCTGGGGTCTTTAGCACGAGATCCAGATTCAACAGGAGTGTCTTTAAAACCAGGGACACATTCACCTCTGCAGAGATACTTCTTGTTATCTTCGTATCCAGATTTATAGGGACATTTAATCTGAACTGATCCTCCTCTGTATCCAGTTACTATAGTTACAGCATCAGTACCAGCTGGAGTATAATATACAGTGGAATGAAATATGATCCAGGAAGATGGTGCATCAGTGTAAGAGAAGAGGAAGGTACACAAGAGATACGTGTGTGTTAGAATATCATATACACGTATTATTACACGTATAATACACCTGTTATAAACACAAAACTCTCATCCTAATAATCTAAATCAAACATGTCAGACATCTGATATGTGCTTTACTTGATAAAGATATTAAACCCACATTTTGTGTTGATTTACAGGAAGAAGAGAGATGAGGTTGCAGGTCGACCGCTCTGATAAAACATCAGCCCTGATCTTTAAACATGTGACATGTAGTTAAGGACTAGTGTTAGAACAACTCTTCAGTTTTACACTGTAAATAAACAGAGATCATGTTCACTTGTGTCGTGGTCACGTGGTCACTTAAACATGTACTTTTCTTCATGCACTAAGTGAAGTGAAGCTCCTCTGTGTGCTTTTGAAGCTAAACACAAAGTCTCAGCAGCCCTGAACTTCACTACATTAAACACAGGAGCCCATGAATACAAGGTCTGTGCTAAATGTCCAATTCTTTAATGTTACACTTACAATGAAGATTAATGTGAAGTGCTTTTAATTACCTGGAATTAGGAAGAAGGTGAAGATGAGGAGGATCTTCATTATAAATCCAGACTCAGAAACTTCATGAAATAATAAATAATAAAATATTAGTTATACGACACTCCAGCACTGTCCTTGTCTCTGTGACTGTGCGTCTTTTTGTGTGGCGTTAGTAGAAAGCAACATCATGTCCACTTCCACTTTTGAGCTGCTGACAGAAAACCACTCAGGAAGTCTGTGTAAAGTGTTGAGTGACGTTGTTACAACAGCTGCTGTCAATGTAACAGAAACAAAAGAACAGAAAACATGTTTCTGATACTAAACTAATGACCAGTGGAGTTGTGTACTGCAACGTAACTGTGATGTCACTTCTTTGTTTTTCCTCTCAGTCTGTAGAGAGTTTGAGTATATAATAGTTTGTAAAATGTACCAGTCTGAAACTAGATGTGCTCCAGGGATTTCTACATTAGAGCAAAGCCTTGACCTTCAATAATCACTGCATCCTTGTTGAAGATTAAAGCCCATAATGGCTTGTGATGGTCATAAAGTGAAGACCTTGACATTATGTGAACCGAAAAAACAGACAGTAATATTTTTGTTTGATTCCTGAGATCTTCCGTAATACAATGACATCATTATGTGGATGAAACCTCTGCTCAAGTACAAGAACGTCACAAGTCTTGTTCTTTGTAGGTCAGTCGAGGCCTTCTGTCACTTCTATCAGACTACATAAGAGTGAAGCTGTTCTTGTGAGCTGTATGTCAAACACTTTACCCCATTAATTATAATATTAGTAGATGTACTAACCACCAAACAACATACTCATACACTACATGGGTGATGTGTCACTTCCTGTGTAGTGACTGTAAAACACTTCCCTGACATCTGTAATCAAACACATCCAGAAAATCTCCCTACTGCTCAATATGTACTCAAAAGATAAGTCTCTCATGTCCAACTGCTGAGCAAAAAGTAATGTCAGCAGAAGTGGATGTGGTTAACAAGTGTTGCTGTTGTTTTGGTTTTAGTCACTTCTTCTGAAATAGTGCAAATGCTCAGACAAAGAAAGAGAGAAAACAAAATCTTTTTCTCTAATCACAATAAATAAAATCTAAAATCATGCTGAAAATATTATTGAATATTTTATTAAGATAAATGTTCAGCTTCATGACTGAATGATATCCTCTATTATAAAGTGCTCTTTGTAACAGAAGTGTCACCATTTCCTTCTTCTTTATGCTACAACTGTGGGTTTACATTGTCAGTTACATTCAGAGCACGTCTATTAAAAAGCTGCTTTTATTTAAAAACCAGAGAGGAAATTGCTTCACCACGGGGGTGTCTTCACAGATAAACAGACCCAAATGCCCAAAAACCCAAATGCAGGGATAACAAAATAAAAAAAGATTTTATAAACAAAACACAAAAAATAAATACAGGAAACAGGAACCGAAACACAGAAGCCGACAGAAAATTAGGACCCGACGAAGCTAACCGCAATGTGCAGGAAATAAATACACATAATAATTAATCCAATTACAACCAAGTGATTATTACAAGACAGACTGCCAGAGCGCCCCCTAATGTTCCAGCAGAGAATGTCCAAGCAGGAATCCTGACAGAAAGTGTGAATGATCAAATTTCAAGACTGTGATGTTGCAGCAGAAGTTTGTCCTTTATTCTTAATAACAGTCATGTGGTTACAGAATTCACACACAGAGTAAATATATTTAAATACTGACACGAGTTCTTCACACACAAAGTGACATCATATGTTTTATATGTTTATTTGCAGTGAGACAAAATAAAACAATGTATTTGAGTAGCTTTAGGCTGGTTAAAGTAGCTGTACATATACATGTGCTTCATCCTGGTCAGAGTCACAGTGAGTCAGGAGTCTATTCCAGGATCACTGTGTGCCAATCAGGACGTCATGCTGTGTTTGACTAAAGCTCAGAACTCAGAGGAAAAACAAAGAAAACTGGCAACTCAACTCAGAATTCCTACTCAGAGAGTCAGGAGGGTCTCTTCATCCCAGAGTTTATCTTATGACTTCATACCAACATGACCAGCATGGCAACTCACACCATCAGCACATGATACATTATATATTCGTGATCAATAAACTTAGCTGACTAAATGGTTGTTAAAAAATACAGTTTCATAAAGTGATGTAGGGGCAATAAATACACGGGGACAGGATGATAATTAGTAATAAACTATAATACCACTGACACACACACACACACACACACACACACACACACACACACACACTGAATACACAGTCTCAGGTTATATATATATATATGTATATATATATATATATATATATGTATATATATATATATATATACATATATATAGCACCTGGCAACACAGCAATATTTCTGGCTAAAAATGACTTGGCAGTGAACTGGGTAGATATTAATTTACTTTAAAATAAATCAATATTTTTTTAATTATTGTAAAGCTAATGTAAAGCTGCTTTGAGACAATGTCCATTGTTAAAAGTGATACACAAAGAAAATGTAATTGAATTGAGGTCTTTGAACGTTTCGGCAGGAAGGAATTATTCTTATATCAATAATGAGCTAAGAAATTATGCTGACCTATAAGTTGCTCCATAGCTTTTGATTCCAAAATTCTACTTGACTATATACAGTCTTTGAAAGGACATTATATATGATCACACTCTCTGGTGTCACCCAAATGAGCATGAGTTCCCTTTTGAGTCTGATTCCTCTAAGGGTTTCTTCCTCATATTTACTCTATATTTTTAATATTTGTGTAAAATTGTTTTTATAAACAATATCCATTGTTTATTTTTTTATATATTTTTTTATTTTAATTTATTTTCAATTCATACCAACACATGTGTTTGAATAATATTCCCCACCCCCTTTACAATACCATATTGCCTGCTTTCATTTCCTCAACAAACCGTAAGAACCGTATCGAATGCCCCAGTAGATCCTCTTACTGTACATCTATTTTTCTCCAACATAAGATGGTACATGACTTCCTTTTCCAGTGACTGAATGCCATTTAATCAGTCTTAGTCTACTAGACAGAAGAGAACAGAAGACCAGTATCTTAATTTTCCTTTTTTATTCTCTTAATTTTGCATTTTTTGGCCACACTAAACAATACAATGAATTGGGATGACTCTATACCATCTCTCCAAAAAGCACAGAGAAGGTCTAGAACATGTGTCATGTCCAGAACATATGCAGCAGAGCTGAGGGAGACTGCTGTCATCTAACATGTGGGATCGGTCAGCTTTAATCTTAAAAAGTCTGACTTTAGTCCAAATTGTATTGCAGCATGTCTAAGGCAAATGGTTGATTTAAAAAATTCCCTGAATTATTTTGTACTAGTTGTCCTTTGAAAATTATTTTTGAGTAGATCTAAAGATGTTGAATCATACATGCTAAGTGCTTCATAGATCCTGTTTAGAGCCTGTACTGATTGACATTAAAGTAGTTGGAGGGAAATATGAAATGATTAAAATTTAATTCTACAAAGTTCAACTTACAAATACGCATTAAATCTGATTTGGGGATGAAAATTTCTTTAAAACTGTTCAAAAGACAACATTCGGTTTTTGTTTTGCTTGGAAGAAATTGTGAAAGAAGCTTCCAAGTCCAAAATGTGACCTTTGGAGTCACAGGAGAGGGAAAGAGAAAGAGGATTCCCTTTCTCATACTCTGCCAACTTTGAGCCCCATGATGAGCCATGGCCTGAGCCACGGGAATCAAGTGCCAGGTTTAAAAATAAAGCCAGACATGAGCTGAATTTCTTCAAAGAGAAACTCTCGTAATTCACGTGAACAGCTACCTTGAGAGATCGAATAGCAAACATACAATGCAAAGAGTGTGTGATTTGTCCTACATAAAAAAAAAAAAAAACTATTGAAAAGATCCGAAGCACAAAAGAGTAAATTTACAGGAAAAATAAACACAAAATTGCAGGTTGAAACAAACAATGGGTTTACATTAATCAGTTTGACAGCTCAAACCAGTCCACTTGGTAGGCGAACAGAAGTATCCAGAATCTTAATGTTTATTGATATGGGACAGATTCTGGTAGACTGAATCTGATTGGTTATTAGTACTTGACAGAGTCTGGTAGACTGAATCTGATTGGTTATTAGTACTTGACAGAGTCTGGTAGACTGAATCTGATTGGTTATTAGTACTTGACAGAGTCTGGTAGACTGAATCTGATTGGTTATTAGTACTTGACAGAGTCTGGTAGACTGAATCTGATTGGTTATTAGTACTTGACAGAGTCTGGTAGACTGAGTCTGATTGGCTGGTGGTTGGGTCTAAACCTATGTAGACAGATTCAGGTAAACTGACATTTTCTCTTGTTTGAACAGGAAATAAATTTTGATCATTTTCATAATCTTCATTTGTCTGAAATGGAAAATAAAAACCATTAAAATGTTTGTAAGTAAATTGTTTGTGAAAGTAACATCTGAAACAAATCACTGGCCTGTACCTGTCTGGAATATTGTGTCATTGTTCCAGAGCCTGAAGAGAGAAGAGACTGCTTTAAATCACATTTTCAAAAGACAATGAACAAAATCACAATCCATTCATTTCACATCCATAGTGTGGAGGAACTACTGTATATTTCCATGTGTTAATGAATATCTTATCTACACTACGCATCTTTGAATAATTGCTGTACTGCTTTTTATAATTTGTGTGACTTTTGATCGGTTGTTTTGTGGGTTCAGTGATATCTCTCACATCTTTTTCATACTTTCTCATGTAAATAGGTATGAGGAAGTTCATTCATGTAACTTTGGCTGCATTGGTTGTTCCTGCACTGGTTTGAAAATAAAAAACATTAACACTTTAACATGTTGTGTGAATATAAATTAAAATGTGCTTGTTTGCTTGCAGTACCTTGGGTCTTTTTTTTACACCGTATCACTCCAGCTGATAAAAGGCCAATGAGAAGCAGCACTAGAGCAACAGGCACGACAGTCGTGACTAGGGGTAAAAAAATGATCCACTAAATGTTTGTGAAGAAAAGTCCATAATCGACTCACTCTGTCATCCAGGTAAGCTATTTCTTCTGTTTCTCAATATTAAGCTCAAAATTAAATTCTTCAGTCCAGGCCACAATTTGTTCACGAAAAGACAAAAGCAAATTTTGAATTGGGCTAAAAAAATTAAAATCAACAGCAATTTTAATCCTTTTTAAACTGAGTAAGTTAAACCACACTTTCTTTGTTTAAGAAAAAAAACTCTTGCTGAATATCTTCCAGTGCTGACTCCTTGGTCTTTCTCTGCTCATGTCATCACACTGATTATGTTAATTTCACCTAATTGAACTCCTCCTCACAACCTAATATACAGTCATGTGAAAAAATTTGGACACATCATTAAATACCCAGTTCTTTAAAAGGAAATGTCAACATGTCAATTTCTGATCTAGTTTTAATTTTTACCTGTAGATGAAATGATGTAATTGCATGTAAACAACAAAAATCAGTTTTGCTTCGCTTAACATTTTTCACAGATGGTTTCATATGTTCTTCAAGCACCTTCTGATACAATGTAGAATTCATAGTAGGTTATATGATGGTGATCTGACCAGGTCCTGCTGCAGCACAGCATCTCTAAACCAGAACACTTCATCCTCCATGTTTCACAGTTTATATGTAGTTTTTTTTTTCCTGAATTGCTGTATTTGGTTTACACTAAACATCCCCTCTGTTATGGTGTGTAATAATTCAGGTTAAGACTCATCTGTCTACAGCACATTATTACAGAAGTCTTGTCCTTTCTCTCTGTTCTTTCTCAAACTTCAGTCTTGTCCTCATGATTTTTTTAAACAGTAAAAGTTTTCTCCTTCAGACCTCCAATGATATTTAAAGTGGTTCAGTCTCTTACTGATTGTAGATTCATGCACTTTGACATCAACTGGAGCACAAGCTTGCTGTAGGTCCTGTGATGATATTGTAGGGTTTTTTGGAGACCTCTTTAATCATCTTGCAGTCTGGTCTCAGGTTGAATGTACTTGGACGTCCTGACTTGTCCATGATGGCAGGTGTTTTAAATGTTTTCCACTTGTAAATGATTTCCGGACGGTGGAATGTCTGATTATAAATTCTTTTGAAATCTTTTTATATCTCTTACCAGACTCATAAACATCAACAAACATTATAAACATCTTTGCTCTGAAGGCCTCAGAGAGCTCTTTGGATCTCACCATGGTGAAACCTCTCACTTCAACAATTAAGAGCAAATCAAACGAAATATCTGAGGTTTAAATGAGACAAAAGTCTTCAAAATGCTCTGTAACAAAGTCCTAATAATTTACATCTGATGTGATACACCAGTAGGTCATTTTATTTATTTTAAGTACAAATACATGTGGGGGTGTCCTTACTGTTTATTCACAAATTAGATTTTTATTTTATGTTTCATAGATAATTAAAAAAAAAGACTTTTCTTTGGTTTTATTTGTTTAATTTTATTACTTGATTTTTTTTTCAAAACTGTTAAAATAATATTTAAATGCAAATATATTTAACTATTTAAAAAAAACATGCTTTGAAGGGGTCCTAATTCTGGTCACATGACTGTATATATTAAACTCTACATGGAAATGTAGTGAACTTACTATTTTTTTCTTCAGGATTTCACTATTTATTTATTTATTTATTTATTTATTTATTTATTTATTTATTTATTTATTTATTTAGCCTATGTAACTGCCATGAATTGTTTGGCCTAAATTGAGTTTTCTGTCTGTAATGTGTGTATTCTGTCTGTAATGTGTGTATTCTGTCAGTAATGTGTGTGTTCTGTCTGTAATGTGTGTGTATTCTGTCTGTAATGTGTGTATTCTGTCTGTAATGTGTGTATTCTGCCTGTAATGTGTGTATTCTGTCAGTAATGTGTGTGTTCTGTCTGTAATGTGTGTGTATTCTGTCTGTAATGTGTGTACTCTGTCTGTAATGTGTGTATTCTGTTACATGTTCATCATTAGAAGGTGCTGTGATGTTGATGGTTAAAAGGAAATGAAAACATGGTAATGGGTCTACAGTTACTTCCTGTCAGTTGTTAAAGCACAGGGCAGAGCAGCAGGTTTAAAATAACATGGTAGATATTCTACATACCCTGAGATGGGGGAGTGATGAGGGTTTTGTGGGTAGTATAAGTTAGTAACTTATCTGAAATAAAAAAAAGAGACAGACTTAATGATGTCAGAGAAATGTGAAGAAGAAGTCAGGTAAAAAAGTTTATACCTGTTACTGAATGTGTCGTGTCCCCATGGGTTGGAGTGAAGTGTGTGGTGTGTGAGACAGAACTGATGGTGGGATCAACTGGAAAAAAGGAAACAGTCCATATATCACTCTGAGTTTACACCCTTATTAAATCAGGTCTATTGTACAGAACATCACAAAAGTGGAAATGAAGACCTTTAATACATTTAACTTTATTTACAAAACATTGCCATTTCACACAGATTCATCTCTCTACCATAATGAACATGTGACATTTACACATCAGGCTTTCTTAAAGGGTGTGTGTGTGTGTGTGTGTGTGTGTGTGTGTGTGTGTGTGTGTGTGTGTGTGTGTGTGTGTGGGAGATTGTAAGAGTGACTGTGAGTGAGAGTGAGTGAATGTGTGTGCATGTGTGTGCATGTGTGTGTGTGAGATTGAGAGCGAGAGAGAGTGTGTGTGTGAGAGAGAGTGTAAGACTGAGTGAATGTGAATGAATGTGAGTTAGTGTGTGTGTCTAAGAGAGAGAGTGTGAGTGCGTGTGTGTGAATGTGTGTTTGTGCATGCATGTGTGTGTGTATGTGAGAGATTGTAAGTGTGAGTGTGAGTGAGAGTGAGTGAATGTGTGTGCGTGTGTGTGTGTGTGTGTGAGAGAGAGTGTAAGAGTGAGTGTGTGAGTGAGTCTGAATGAATGTGAGTGTGAGAGAGAAAGAGAGTCTGTGTGTGTTTGTGTGTGTGAATATGTGTGTGTGTGTGCGTTTGTGTGAATATGTGTGTATATGTGTGTGTGAGAGAGAGAGTGAGAGTGAGTGTGTGTTTGTGTGTATGAAGTGCATCGGTACATGCAGATGTGTGAGGGTGTGTGTATTTGTGTGTGTGAGAGAGTGAGATTGAGTGCGTATGTATGTGTGTAAGAGTGAGTGAATGTGTGAGTGTGTGTGTTTGTTTGAGAGAGAGTGTGCCAGTGAGTGTGTGTGTGTGTGTGTGTGTGTGTGTGTGTGTGTGTGTGTGTGTGTGTGTGTGTGTGTTTGTGTGAGAGATTGTAAGAGTATGAGTGAATTAGTGTGTGTGTGTGTGTGTGTGTGTGTGTGTGTGTGTGTGTGTGTGTGTGTGTGTGTGTGTGTGTGTGTGTGTGTGTGTGTGTGTGTGTGAGTGTGTGTGTGTGTGTGTGTGTGTGTGTGTGTGTGTGTGTGTGTGTGTGTGTGTGTGAGTGAGTAAAAGACATTAGAATAAATAATACTAAAGTGTTAGTTTCCTCTCTGTATGGAGATGTTTGGGACACACTGCACATAATCTGCCTCAATAACAATATTTAATAATCAGTGAAATAATGTGTGAGATTTATTTATTCTCTGTCTAACACTCACCTGTTTTAACCTGCAGGAGAATCTTTGTGTAAATATCAGACAAAGGCAATGTCCGCTCTATCGCACACCAGTAAGTGTTTCCATCCTCAGGTCTCAGATCAGTGATGGTGACGGTGAAGACTCGGGCTGTTTTGTCATCATACAGAGAAAATCTGGGGTCTTTAGCACGAGATCCAGATTGAACAGGAATGTCTTTATTCCCCCCATAGGGACATTCACCTCTGCAGAGATACTTGTTGTAATCTTCATATCCAGATTTATAGGGACATTTAATCTGTACTGATCTTCCTCTGTATCCAGTTACTGTAGTTACATCATCAGTACCAGCTGGAGAATAATATACAGTGGAATGAAATATGATCCAGGAAGATGGTGCATCAGTGTAAGAGAAGAGGAAGGTACACAAGAGATACGTGTGTGTTAGAATATCATATAAAGGTATTATTACACGTATAATACACGTGTTATAAACACCAAACTCTCATCCTAATAATCTAAATCAAACTTGTCAGACATCTGATATCTGCTTTACTTGATAAAGATATTAAACCCACATTTTGTGTTGATTAACAGGAAGAAGAGAGATGAGGTTGCAGGTCGACCGCTCTGATAAAACATCAGCCCTGATCTTTAAACATGTGACATGTAGTTAAGGACTAATGTTAGAACAACTCTTCAGTTTTACACTGTAAATAAACAGAGATCATGTTCACTTGTGTCGTGGTCATGTGGTCACTTAAACATGTACTTTTCTTCATGTACTAAGTGAAGTGAAGCTCCTCTGTGTGCTTTTGAAGCTAAACACAAAGTCTCAGCAGCCCTGAACTTCACTACATTAAACACAGGAGCCCATGAATACAAGGTCTGTGCTAAATGTCCAATTCTTTAATGTTACACTTACAATGAAGATTAATGTGAAGTGCTTTTACTTACCTGGAGTCAGGAAGAAGGTGAAGATGAGGAGGATCTTCATTCTAAATCCAGACTCAGAAAATAATAAATAATAAAATATTAGTTATACGACACTCCAGCACTGTCCTTGTCTCTGTGACTGGGCGTCTTTTTGTGTGGCGTTAGTAGAAAGCAACATCATGTCCACTTCCACTTTTGAGCTGTTGAGAGAAAACCACTCAGGAAGTCTGTGTGAAGTGTTGAGTGTCGTTGTTACAACATCTGCTGTCAATGTAACAGAAACAAAAGAACAGAAAACATGTTTCTGATACTAAACTAATGACCAGTGGAGTTGTGTACTGCAACGTAACTGTGATGTCACATCTTTGTTTTTCCTCTCAGTCTGTAGAGAGGTTGACTATATAATAGTTTGTAAAAAAATACTAGTCTGCAACTAGATGTACTCCAGGGTTAGTACATCTACTAATATGCTAATTAATGTTGTAAAGTGTTTGACATACAGCTCACAAGAACCCTTACTGGTAGAACTGGGAAACTGGAACAGATCCTGGTGAACACTGCAGTCTCCAAGGAAGAATATACACCTTCTTAATGAGATGCAGAAAGAGGAAGAATTAAGTAAGAGTTTGTCATGCAACCTTATATACTGTGGTGTGAAAAAGTTTTTGCCCCCTTCCTCACTCACTCACTCACTCAGTCACTCACTCTCACTCATTTTCTACCCCTTATCCGAACCACCTCGGGTCACGGGGAGCCTGTGCCTATCTCAGGCGTCATCATTGCATCAAGGCAGGATACACCCTGGACGGAGTGCCAACCCATCACAGGGCACACACACTCTCATGCTACAGTCACTTTTCCAGAGATGCCAATCAACCTACCATGCATGTCTTTGGACCAGGGGAGCAAACCGGAGTTTTGAGGCACGGGGAGAACATGCAAACTCCACACACACACAAGGCGGAGGCGGGAATTGAACCCCGACCCTTGACGTGTGAGGCGAACGTGCTAAGCACTAAGCCACCGTGACCCCCCCGGCCCTCTTTCTGATTTATTTTTTTTTTGTACATCAACACATCCAATTATATAAAACAACCAAATATAATAGGTTTATTGAGGATGGTTTATTTATTTATTTATTTATTTAATTTCATGTTAAACACTTTGCTTATCCTGCATGTGTATGCAAATGTAATGTAAATACTCAAATGCCATTTCATATCTTTCTATTCTATAGTGGTAAGACTGTAACATGAGTTTGAGATAATATAAATCTAAATCCAATATAATGATAAAAGGTTGCAGGGTATTTTTCTTGTCTTCATCATCTCCCCCTCCTCTTTTGCTGATGATACGAATTTCACAGCAAACAGCTGATTACAACTTGGACCTGTATTTGATACTCATGGAGTAATTTATACTGACATATGTGTCCCTTAGTGACACGTGTTTTCGGATTGCAGATAGGAAACCCTTCCACAATCCCACTAAGGAATGTGTCCTAATTCGCACGAATCTTCTTCAAATAATCAGACAGTATTAGAATAAGTAAAAGTAATTAAAATGAAAAGATTATAACAAACCAAGAAACACTCTCCAAGTGTAAGCTTGCGTTTGTTCTGTGATGCACACAGAGTGTAACGTGCACTGAGGCTGTCTACATTAGAATACACACAATGTACTTCAAGACAAGCTTTTATACATTTCCAAGCCTTTCACCAATACGGCATTCATACTGACTTTAAACCAACATCCTCCACCATTCCTCTCTCTCAAAGTCGGTGACCCTATGGTCAGCGACCAGTTGTATTCTTTAAGGTATACATTCCTGTCAAAAAGCACCAGCTTGCAATATCATCTCACTAACTAAATCCTTCCCCTACACGCGTTGTGGTTTCCCTTTACGGGTTACTGTCAGCGGTGTCCTATGAGCACTGAGGGTTGGCGTTTTATTTCAAGAGAGCCTTCATATAACATACTCAGCACATCTTATCTTTTAACACACAAGCAATATTATTACATACATGTTGTGAAAGCAAAGAAAGAAAAATTACATAAAGAAATAAAGAAAATTTAATCACTTTAATACTCTTGATCTTTATCCATACTTCATTTCTCTCTCGGTACAGAGTCTGATTCTTTTTCATCCATTGATTTCTTCAAGCTTCATATCCTTTATTTTATTTAACTGGTGTTTTATTTCTTCTGCTGCTTTTTCTATTCTTTTCCTTTTTTTCTCTCTTCTTCTCTTAGCCTTAATCTCACTTTTCTTTTGTATGGGAATATGAGAGCAGGGTTTTGAAGTTGGACAGCATTAAAAAGGTTCATCCAATGAGAATGAAGTTAACCATTCATTTCCTTCATCATCCATTTTACCTACCATTCTCACAACACTTATCATCTAGACCCATGCAGTGTTAGTACCATTACTGAGACATCAGCAGATCCCTCAGATCCTCCAGCAGATCCCTCAGATCCTGCAGCATATCCGACTCAGAGCCTCAAGGACACCTTGATTTCACACTGTTCTGAATTTGAAACTGCTTCTCGTTCTGCAACACAGGAGACAAATGATACAGAGTGATTTATCTGTCAATCACCTGTCTTGATTACTTTTATTATAGAGTATGTGAAGTTGTTGTTAGTAAAATAATCATGTGTGTTAGATATGTATGTTAACTCCATGTCATCTGACTGATTTATAGCAGAGATGTCATACTGTAGTTTTATTATATGATATTATGATATCAATATCAATAATTAAACCTGTACAATACTAATGTGTCATTATATTAATGTGCTACACTTAAATAGGAAAACTATTAACTGCTTTTGTTGCAGAGATTCAGTAATGAATGAACTGCAACAGCTCATGTTTACAGTGTGGCTCTTATATAGTGTCTTATATTTACATTTATATTTACATCATCTATCAGATGCTTTTAATCAGTTCAACTGACTGAAGTGCTTTACAGTCTTTATTAATAACACATGCTCCTGCTAGTCCAGTAGATCAGTGAACCATCTGAGAACCATCAGTCGAAGCACCCAGTTGGACTGGTACAGAACAAGAAGAAAGGAAGATGAAGATGATTTCTTAAGAGCTTAACAAAGTGCTAATAGTTCTTCTTCTTCTTCTTCTTTCTTCTTCTTCTACCGCTTGTCTGGGGCCGGGTCGCGGGGGCAGCAGTCTAAGCAGAGATGCCCAGACTTCCCTCTCCCCAGACACTTCCTTCAGCTCTTCCGGGGGAATACCGAGGCGTTCCCAGGCCAGCCGAGAGACATGGTCCCTCTAGCGTGTCCTAGGTCTTCCCCAGGGCCTCCTCCCGGTTGGACATGCCCGGAACACCTCCCCAGGGAGGTGTCCAGGAGGCATCCGAAACAGATGCCCGAGCCACCTCAGCTGACTCCTCTCGATGTGGAGGAGCAGCGGCTCTACTCTGAGCTCCTCCCGAGTGACCGAGCTTCTCACCCTATCTCTAAGGGAGCGCCCAGCCACCCTGCGGAGGAAACACATTTCGGCCGCCTGTATCCGGGATCTCGTCCTTTCGGTCATGACCCAAAGCTCATGACCATAGGTGAGGGTAGGAACGTAGATCGACCGGTAAATAGAGAGCTTCGCCTTGTGGCTCAGCTCTTTCTTCACCACAACAGATTGGTATATCGACCGCATCACTGCAGAAGATACACCAATCCGCCAGTCGATCTCCCGCTCCATCCTTTCCTCACTTGTAAACGAGATACTTAAACTCCTCCACTTGAGGCAGGAGCGCTCTACCAACCTGAAGGGGGCAAGCCACCCTTTTCCGACTGAGAACCTTGGCCTCGGACTTGGAGGTGCTGATTCTCATCCCCGCCGCTTCACACTCGGCTGCAAACCGTCCCAGTGCACGCTGAAGGTCCTGATTTGAGGAAGCCAACAGGACAACATCATCTGCAAAAAGCAGAGACGAAATCCTGTGGTCCCCAAACCGGACCCCCTCCGGCCCCATACTGCGCCTAGAAATCCTGTCCATATAAGTAATGAACAGGACCGGTGACAAAGGGCAGCCCTGCTGGAGTCCAACATGCACCGGGAATAAGTCTGACTTACTGCCGGCAATGCGAACCAAACTCCTTCTCCGGTCATATAGGGACCGGACAGCCCTTAACAGAGGGCCCTGGACCCCATACTCCCAGAGCACCCCCCACAGGTCACCACGAGGGACACAGTCGAAAGCCTTCTCCAAATCCCCAAAACACATGTGAACTGGTTGGGCAAACTCCCACGAACCCTCCAGCAACCTGGCGAGGGTATAGAGATGGTCCAGTGTTCCACGACCGGGACGAAACCCGCATTGTTCCTCCTGAATCCGAGGTTCGACTATCGGCCAAATTCTCCTCTCCAGTACCCTGGCATAGACTTTTCCGGGGAGGCTGAGGAGTGTGATCCAACCTATAGTTGCTGAACATATTTGAGGTCTTCTTTGCATTGTAGTCCTGAGCTATAGTTGGAACACACCCTCCGGTCCCCCTTCTTAAACAGAGGGACCACCACTCCAGTCTGCCAGTCCAGAGGCACTGTCCCCAACCTCCATGCGATGTTGCAGAGGCGTATCAACCAAGACAGCCCCACAACATCCAGAGACTTGAGGTACTCAGGGCAGATCTCATCTACCCCCGGTGCCTTGCCACTGAGGAGCTTCTCAACTACCTCAGTGACCTCAGCTTGGGGAATCGACGAGTCCACAACTGAGCCCCCGCCCTCTGCTTCCTCAGTGGAAGACATGTCGGTGGGGTTGAGGAGATCCTCGAAGTACTCCTTCCACCATCCGAGGATGTCCCCAGTCGAAGTCAGCAGATTCCCACTCCCTGTGTCGACAATGGAGGTGGAGAACATGGTCCACTCGGACTCAATGTCTCCAACCTCCCTCGGGATCTGATTGAAGCTCTACCGGAGGTGGGAGTTGAAGATCTCTCTTACCGGAGACTCTGTCAAACGTTCCCAGCAGACCCTCACAGTACGTTTGGGTCTGCCAAGTCTGTCCAACTTCCTCCCCCGCCATCGGATCCAACTCACCACCAGGTGGTGATCAGTTGACAGCTCCGCCCCTCTCTTTACCCGAGTGTCCAAGACATACGGCCGGAGGTCAGATGAAACAACCACAAAGTCGATCATCGACTTCCGACCTAGGGTGTCCTGGTGCCATGTGTACTGATGGACACCCTTATGCTTGAACATGGTGTTCGTTATGGACAAACTGTGACTAGCACAGAAGTGCAATAACAAAACACCACTCGGGTTCAGGTCGGGGGGGCCGTTCCTCCCAATCACGCCCCTCCAGGTGTCACTGTCACTGCTGTTACGACCGGGTCTAGGTCAGACCGTAACATACATGTAAAAATGAAACTCAGCACAAAAATAGAAAAGAAAAAAGAAAAATAACAGAACGTGGCATGTCAGTTTCCTTCTTGTATTTATTTTATTTAGGTGGTGACAGCTTCAGAAGTCGGAAAGGCCAAAATAATAAATAAAACTCCCTCTAACTCAACAAGTACAACTCCCTTAACCTAATCCAAAGAAAAGAAAAGAAAGTACATGTCCTTCCCTCTCTCCCTATCTCGCCAAAAACAATAATAAACCGAATAACAAAACTGGCACCGACTTCCTACAAACAACCGAATAGTGTGTATTTACAAGGTCCACATATAACCATATTTACAAAATCTACATGAAAAACACATACAACAGGACACTCATACAACGAGGCAGAAAACACAAAATGACTAAATCAACCCACAATTTCGACAATACACTTTGCTTTGCACAATGGGGTAGTACGGCACGCAAGCCACAGCATACAACCATTCAAAAACCGGCTTTTTCTCTCTATCTCTCCCGCCTTTCACTTTCGCCGATGTGGTTTAAATGTCCACCTGAAATTCGCAGCCAGCCAATAGCACGACGAAGAGGCGGGGCATAGCGTGTCATGTGATGATCGTCCAATGGCATGCAGGCAGACATGTGACGTAATTGGAGGTGCTGAAACAAGAACCAGACACCGAAAGACACCAGTGACAGTCACAAAAATAATAAGCAAAATTCAAAACATAAAGGTGTAACACCCCCTCCCTTAAAAGTGAACGTCAGGTTCAACTTCCATTATGGCCTCATGATAACAAATCAGCCACCACATTCTCAGAACCCTTCTTATGCCGAATCTCCAAGTTAAAACTTTGCAAAACTAAAGACCATCGCATAAGTCGTTGGTTTTTGTTTGACATACGACTTAAAAACACTAGGGGATTGTGGTCTATAAAAACCATAACGGGATCAGGGCATGACCCAATGTAAACTTCAAAGTATTGAAGCGCAAGCAAAAGGGCAAGGGCTTCCTTCTCAATAGTGCTATAGTTTAGTTGGTAGCGGTTGAACTTGCGTGAGAAGAAACTGACAGGGTGATCTATGCCATGAATGTCCTCTTGTATTAAGACAGCACCAGTACCACTTGCGTCTACTTCAAGTTTAAAAGGTTTCTTGAAATCAGGTGCTGAAAGAACAGGAGCATTACATAACAGTAATTTTACCGATTCAAAGGCGGCTTGGCAGCTAGAAGACCACACAAAGGGGATTGAACCACAGAGGAGATTTGTAAGAGGCAATACAACATCCGAGAAGTTTTTACAAAAACTCCTATAATACCCAGCCATTCCCAAAAATCGCCTAAGCTTCCGTTTAGTCTTGGGGGCAGGAAAAGAGGCAACAGACTCAACCTTAGCCTCCACAGGGCGAACCACACCTTGCCCGACTTGTTTACCCAGGTAGGTCACCGTAGCTTGACCAAATTCACATTTTGCCAGGTTGAGTGTAAGGGAGGCAGCTTGAAGGTTAGCAAACACTTTACTAAGGGTGCCAACATGGCTGCTCCATGTGTCTGAAAACACAACCACGTCATCAAGGTAGACCTCACAGTTGTCTACATTACCTAGGACCTGAGACATAAGACACTGAAATGTAGCAGGAGCATTTTTTAGACCAAAAGCCATAACCGTATATTGGAGGAACCTATCTGGTATACTAAACGCAGAAATTTCTGATGCACGTGGGGTTAGTGGAACCTGCCAATAACTCTTCAGAAGATCCAACTTCGTTACAAACTTAGCACTACCTATCCGATCAACACAATCCTCCATCCTGGGTAGGGGAAAAGCATCTGCTTTAGTTAGAGCATTAACCGTTCTATAATCAGTGCAAAATCGAAAGCTTCGATCAGGTTTGGGAACTAGTATGCAGGGTGAACACCAGGGACTACAGCTAGGCACAGCAAGACCATTTTCCATCAAATAATCAGTTTCTGCTTTCATCATGGCATGCTTTGTGGGATTAACTCTGTATGCATGTTGTTTAACAGGGGCATTATCACCAACATCAATGTCATGTTTAAGAACAGTGGTACATGAAGGAATGTCAGAAAAAAGTGATGGAAATTGTTGAATAAGACTAATCACGTCTCTTCGGGCCGGTGGTGACAAATGAGCAAGTTTGACCTGCATATTACACAACCATTCTGAATTTTTCAAATGAGCACCTGGAAAACAAGCACTACCTAGGAAGAGCCCATCCATTTCAGGAGAATAATCAGATGGTGGTACTCCCATAGAGACAACCGCTACAGAAACCTCTTCTGGACTTGCCGAACCAACATCAGGGGTAGATCGAGAAACATACGGCTTAAGCATATTAACATGGCAAACACGAGACTTCCTTCTCCGATCAGGAGTCTTTACAACATAGTCGATGTCACTCAACTTAGACTCAATAACATAGGGCCCAGAAAACCTAGTGTGGAGAGCTGAACCTGGTAATGGCAATAAAACCAAAACCTCATCCCCTACTTGGAATGTACGCTCCACTGTGTCTTTATCAAATCGCATTTTCTTACGGGACTGTGTTGTAGCCAGCGAGTGTTTGGCTAATTCACAAGCTGCATGAAGACACTCACGAAGGGCACTAACATACTCTACAACGCTCTTGACTGGAGATTTCCTAGAGCTCTGAGACAAAAACTCTTCCTGTAAAAATTTTAAAGGACCACGAACAGTATGACCAAAGACTAGTTCAGCTGGGCTGAACCCAAGTGACTCTTGCACTGCATCACGAATGGCAAATAACAATAAGGGAATCCCTTCATCCCAGTCCTTTCCCTGACTGTAACAGTAGGTCCAAAGCATAGACTTTAAGGTCTGATGGAACCTTTCTAAGGCACCTTGAGATTCAGGATGGTATGCACTAGATACCTGGTGGTGAATGTGCAGTTGCGTCATAACCTTTCTAAAAAGCGTGGAAGTAAAATTTGAACCTTGCTCTGACTGGATGTATTTCGGTAACCCAAAGGTGGTAAAAAACTTAACAAGGCTCTTAATGATGGCTCTAGACTTTATGCTATGCAAAGGTATGGCTTCAGGGTACCTAGAAGCAGCACACATCATAGTTAGCAAGTAGGTATTTCCAGACTTGGTTCTAGGAAGGGGGCCCACACAGTCTATCAAAATTCTTTCAAAAGGCTCACCCATTAAAGGTATAGGCTGAAGAGGTGCAGGGAGAATAACCTGATTAGGTTTCCCCGCTACTTGACAAACATGACACGAACGACAATAACTGCTGACATCGGACTTCATGGCAGGCCAAAAGAAATGCTTTAACACACGACTATAGGTCTTTCTCACCCCTAAGTGGCCAGAGAGATCATGGTCATGGGCGACACTTAAAACTTGGGTTCTATACGGCTTGGGAACCACCACTTGAAAGACTGACCTCCAATCATGATCCGAGTTTGGAGGTGCCCATTTACGCATTAACACATCACCATCAAAGAAATAAGCTGTTGAATAGTTAGCCAAGTTTGACTTTTCCACAACTGCAGCAATACACGGAGAGAGTGAAGGGTCTGATTGCTGGGCTTCCACCAGTTGTGAACGTCCAACACCAAGCTTATCACATTCCTCCTTCAGTACAGAAATAACTTTAATGTCTAGGTCAGTGTCAGAACTGCGGATCATATCACTCTTGGGAATGCTCTCACACAGAGGATTTGTACTACACATAAATGAGTCTGAAAGATCATCAGCATCCTTCATTTTTCGGGCCTGGGCACGCGTCACCACGCACGAAGTAAAAACAGAGGGAAATTCACGTGACAGCTCATCACGGTCATTCAAAGTTGGGTTGTCAGTTACCACAGGCCAACAAAAAACCTTCCCACCCGCTAAATCGTTGCCCAAAATAAATGAAACCCCCTTAACTGGCAACTGCGATCGAACTGCAACTTTAACAAATCCAGCCACGACATCGGATCGAAGATAAATGTTATGCAAAGGTGCCTTCACTACCCCAAGTTCAATACCCTGAACCAGAACATCTGTACCACAACTAGATTGGTCCGATAACGGGAGAACACCCTCCAAAATAAAGGACTGAGTGGCTCCAGTGTCTCTCAAAATGTGCACCGACTTAAAATCCAATCCAGTGTCAGAAAGAGAGACCATACCATCTATAATTAAAGGTTCGAATGTAGAATCAACTGAGTTAAGTGAAAGTAAACTGTCAGAGTGTTGCGGCGGAGTATGTGCTAAAGCAACACTTTTCGGACTGCTGTGTACTTTCCGTCGGTTTTTGGGTGTTAACACCGGACAAGCAGCAATGAGATGTCCAGACTCACGACAATAAAAACATTCACGTAACTCACTAGCATTCTTAGGAGTATTCACCGAGACCCTCTCAGAAACATCACGCCGCAGAGAAGAAAATACGGTTCGATGAGTAAGCACAAACTCATCTGCCAAAACAGCAGCATCAGCCAGCGAAGAGACTTTTTGTTCATTCAGATAAACCACCATTTTATCAGAAAGACACGACTTAAATTCTTCCAACAGAATCAATTATTTTAACTGCTCTAAAGTAACAACCTTGTTTGCAGCGCACCACTTATCAAACAAAGCAGATTTCTCACGCGCAAACTCAACGTACGTTTGGCTGGCGGTTTTGGCCTGTTTACGAAATCTCTGGCGATAGGCTTCCGGAACAAGTTCATACGCCCTCGAGACAGATGATTTCACAGTTTCATAATCCATACTTTGTTCTAATGATAACGCAGAACACACTTCTTGAGCTTTTCCCACAAACTTGCACTGCAATAGTAACGTCCAAATGTTTCTAGGCCACTGCAGAGTGGCGGCAATGCACTCAAAATCAGAGAAATATGTGTCCACCTCACTTTCCCTAAACATAAGAACTAACGCAATATGCCTACTAACATCAAACCCAGCAACACTTACAGACGGGGTTCCTTGGTGTGCACGCTGTAACACCGGTGATGATTCATGTAGAGGCACAGGCTGCGCAGGTGCAGGAGACGCAGGTGCAGGAGGTACATTAGGACCATATTCTGGCCTCTCTCCAAGAGCAAACCTTAACTCCAGCTCCTTGAGTTTTATCTCCTTCTTTGCCTTTACTTCCTACAAACCACCGAATAGTGTGTATTTACAAGGTCCACATATAACCATATTTACAAAATCTACATGAAAAACACATACAACAGGACACTCATACAACGAGGCAGAAAACACAAAATGATTAAATCAACCCACAATTTCGACAATACACCGTGCTTTGCACAATGGGGTAGTACGGCACGCAAGCCACAGCATACAACCATTCAAAAACCGGCTTTTTCTCTCTATCTCTCCCGCCTTTCACTTTCGCCGACGTGGTTTAAATGTCCACCTGAAATTCGCAGCCAGCCAATAGCACGACGAAGAGGCGGGGCATAGCGTGTCATGTGATTATCGTCCAATGGCATGCAGGCGGATATGTGACGTAATTGGAGGGGCTGAAACAAGAACCAGACACCGAAAGACACCAGTGACAGTCACAAAAATAATAAGCAAAATTCAAAACATAAAGGCGTAACACTGCCCACGTGAGCGTTGAAGTCCCCCAGTAGAACGACGGAGTCCCCGGTCGGAGCACTTTCCAGCACCCCTTCCAGACACGCCAAGAAGGTCGGGTACTCTACACTGCCATTTGTCCCATAAGCACAAATGACCATGAGAGACCTATCCCCGACCCGAAGGCGCAGGGAAACGACCCTCTCGTTCACCGGGGTGAACTCCAACACATGGTTGCTGAGCTGGGGGGCTATGAGCAAGCCCACACCAGCCCGCCGCCTCTCACCATGGGCAACTCCAGAGTAGTAGAGAGTCCAGCCTCTCTCAAGGAGTTGGATTCCAGAGCCCAAGCTGTGTGTGGAGGTGAGCCCAACTATATCTAGTCGGTATCTCTCAACCTCCCGCACCAGCTCAGGCTCTTTCCTCCCCAGCGAGGTGACATTCCATGTCCCTAGTGCCAGATTCCGTGTCTGGTGCCCCGCCTTAGACTGCCACCCATTCCACATTGCACCGATCCCTTACGGTTTCTCCTGCAGGTGGTGGGCCCACAGGAGATCGGCCCCACATCGCTCTTTCGGGCTGAGCCCGGCCGGGCCCCGTGGGGCAAGACCCAGCCACCAGGCGCTCGCATGCGAGCCCCAACCCAGGGCCTGGCTCCAGGGCGGGGCCCCGGTTGCGCCTTACCGGGCGACGTCACGGACCTTGATATTAATTCACTCATAAGGGTTTTTTGAACCGCTCTTTGTCTGGCCTGTCACCCAGGACCTGTTTGCCTTGGAGACCCTACCAGGGGCAAAAAGCCCCAGACAACATAGCTCCTAGGATCATTCAGGCACGCAAACCCCTCCACCACAATAAGGTGGCGGTTCAAGGAGGGGAAGTGCTAATAGCGTTTGTTTAAACTCAATTAGATTTAGCAGCTTAGATGTTGTTTGTGGCAGATGGTAAATGGTCAGAGCAAGCTAGGATTTTCAGCAGGTTTCACATAATGACAGGAACCTCAGCCATCATTGTTTACAGTTATTTTACAATGGCTATGTCAGTTTTTTCAATACATTTAACATGTTTCCTAAACTCTTAACATGGTTAGCACAACATCCGTCTTTGTAGGATATACAATTAACACATTTCTTGTTGCTTTGATACAAAATGCATACAGTTAACACTAATTTAAAATGCTTGAAGTAATTTTACACACAAGCTCAACCAAGACCAAAACAATGTAATTTTACAGTCAAATTTTCAAATGCTTTCACACTGTATGTCAGAACAGATAACATCATGTTCTAAACATAGCTACACTGTAAAAAAAAAAAAAAAAAATTAAAAATTAACAGCAGAATTTTACAGTACTGAACTGTTTTCCAAAATTACGGTTTCCTACCCTAAATTAGCACGTGATCTGTGGGGGCGGAGTTGCGATGCACTTGGCAGTTGACAAGAGTGACTGACTGACTTTCTCGGTGTAAGTTATCTACACGGTTTTCATATTAGGTATGAAATTGAAGCTCATTTACAGATAGCAGAACACAGATGAATCTAAAATAAGCGTGTACATTTTTAATCGTATTAATTTAGTTTTGCGCTTGAAGACAGTGGATGGTAAATTTATTTTTCCTCAATTGAGTGTTTGTGTGTGTGTGCAACTGGTTGCATATTTTTGTTCTTTCGTTGTAGAAAAGTTACCCTAATATAGAGGGAAATGTAAAATAAATGTGTTTGCTGTATTATATTATTTAGTAGTTTGTTTTTTTTTATATCCCGCCTTTTAGCAGTTTGGATTTGTTAGGCGGTGGGGCATGGGAACATCTTCGGTTCGTTAACTCGAGCACACGTCTGTCTCAGTGGAATTTGCTCTATTAACTGAAGCCACTCAGGTAATCGAATTTGTATTATTTATTTCTTTGCTTTATACAGTATATGAGCACAGCATACTTTTGCACTCGATAAATTTGCTCCAACGATGGACATTAAGTCCATTAAGTCCACGCGTAAATTCATACGTGTGTGTGTTAGATAGCTCGTTTGTGCCATTCCATAGTTCAAAATGTTCACATGCAAACTTTGTGCATACACATGCAGTACTTTACATGCATTTGTGAGACACATGCGCATTCACATTCATGTCACGAATGTCAGGTTTAATTGCGCATTGCCTGATTGTAAAAGTAGTTTCAAAAAGTTTTCAGCTTTCAAAACTCACTGTTATCGACACAAAGAGGAGAAATCTAAGCTTAAATCTGTGTCATTGACCTCATTTGAATTAACATGTAATGTTGACTTGTGTCAAGTCAGGTGTGAAACTAAATTTTATCAGCATCTTAAAACTCACATTAGAGAGGGGAGAAGGGTTTCATGTCCATTTCAGCAATGTGATAAGTCTTTTTCAATTGTGTCCACATTTACAACACATGTTTCTAGAAAACACAGTGATTGTTCAGAGGTTAACCTGGTTGATTCAGTTGCACTTCCTCATGGCATGCCTGAGTGCTCTGTACAGCATCATGCAATGCCACAGGAGTTTCTTTGCAGCGATACTGATACCGATGGTGTGGAACAAGACACCTTTGGTGAATCAGTTTTTGAGACATCTTGCTCTATTTTATCTCAAACTGCAATCCAGATGTCTGATTCCATCCTCCAATGTTCAAATAATTGTTGATCATCTTCAGGAAATTCATCAAATAAGTCACTCGCACCTACTTTTTAAATTGAGAGAAAAATTGACTGCATTGGAGGTTGCTGCAGCAGACATAAATGCTATTTTGGAAATTTTGCAAAGTGAAAATCTCTTTCAGACTTGTAATTCACAAAAACTTAAAACTGATCAAAAAACAAAGACATTTTTCAAGAATACCTTCAACTATGTAGTACCAGTTCCACTTTGTCTTGGGACAAATGAGGCACGCAAAGAGTGTTTTGTTCAATATGTTGCGATTAAAGAAACTCTCTGTTCTCTATTACAGATTGAATCAATTAAAAAACATCGTAAACAAGTGTTTTCTGGTGTCCGTCCTTGTGATGTTCTTTGCGATGTATGGGATGGTAGCAACTTAAAACGTAATGAACTGCTCAATACAGTCGCCTCATCCTTTAGTTGAATCCTTTATCAGGATGCTTTGGAAGTAGCCAACCCACTGGGATCTGGCAGAAAAACATAAATTACTCTGTGTATATGCAAATCTTGCAGATATTCCTCCACATCATAGATCACGCATTGACCAGGTTGCAGCTTGTTTTGCTTTGCAGAGAGCAGGACTTCAAGTATTTTGGCCAGGACAAGGTGTTTAGACTTCTCATCAAAGACCTTAAAGACATCGAGGTAAGTGGCATTCATTTGCCTGATGGAACAGTGTACAGGGGAACGCTATCTGCAATTTGTGGGGATAATCTGGGCTCCCATGGCATTGGTGGATTTGTGGAAAATTTCACAAAAAGTGTGAATATTTGCAGATACTGCAATATAGATAGGGAAACGTTTAAAAAAGATCCTTTGTTCAAAGTAAGTAACCGCATTGTACAGTCGTATAGGGATCTTGTTCAAGCTCAGACAAGTATTGCTACATCCAGTGCCATTGGAGATGTCAAATTTGATGGACTCCGTTACTTTCAGGTATGTCAGCCTGGGCTACCCCCCTGTCTGGGACATGATATTTTTGAAGGTGTTGCATCATATGATTTGGCACTGCATATTAATCATCTTGTCACCGTGGAGAAACTTTTCACTTTCCAGGAGTTAAATCGACGTATAAATAATTTAACAAACTTCGGAAATGATGCAAACAACAAACCCAGTGATGTTATTCCAGGGAGTGACAAACTTTCTGGCCATGCAGTTCAAAACTGGTATTTGCTTAGGATGCTGCCTAAATTGATTGGAGACAAGATTGTAAACCCATCTGAAAATGAGACATGGCAGCTGGTTTTGAAACTACGAGAAATAGTAGAACTTATTTGTGCCCCAGCTGTGTCTACTGGTCAGATAGCTTACTTGCGGGTTCTAATTGATGAGTATTTGTATACTCGATGGCAGTCTTTTCCCAATCATCCACTCAAGCCAAAACACCATTACATCAGTCACTATCCTGATCTGATTTTTCACTTTGGCCCTCTAATTCGTTTGTGGACACTGCGATTTGAGAGCAAACACTCCTATTTCAAACATTGTGCTCGCAAATCACATTTAAGAATCTGTGTCGAACACTTGCTGAGAAACATCAGCTTCTTCAGGCATATCTGTATGCTGACAACTACTTCTCACAAGACAGAGAAAAGAACATAGTAGAGAAAAGCACAGAGTTTTACACTGGTGATTACAGTGAAGACATCAGACACTCGGTTTCAAATATGAACTTTAAGCCAATGAACTCTGAGGTAGCCAGTGATGTTACAGTGAGAGGCACAAAATACAAAAAGAACATGTTTGTATTGATCAGTGACACCGATGAGGGGCTTGTAGTTGGAAAGATCAAGCTAATTCTCATTCATCAGTGTGTCTTTACATTTTGTTACTCAGGAATATCAGGCTGTTCGCCTTCCAAACATGGGTGTTTACAGAATTACACCCGCAGAAAGAACATGCTGTGTAGATCTAAGGAATATGTTGGATTACTACCCATTGTATGAGTACTCTGTCTGTGGCATGCCTGTACTAATTCTGCAGCACTCTTTTCTCTTTTTTGTAGACCGATGTCTACCTGGTGCGAGGAGGTTAAACATATAATTCTTCAGCCATTGCCCAGCCTGTCTTCTGATAATTTCCAGTCTTCAAAGCTCAGGACTACAATACAAAGAAGACCTCAAATATGTTCAGCAAGAAGACCTTAAGGATATTTTACCTGTAATTAAAATCAGAAAGCTTCTTCAAATGTTTAAATCAGGTATGATGATATTTTACCTTAATCTAATCTAAATATGTATCTATTTTAGTGTACAACATTTCTTTCAACAAAATAAATCTAAATTATTGTCCATACTTCGATCCCTTGAAATCTTTTTATGGATTTTTTTCATGTGTTCATTTCTTGTTGTACTTTCAGCAAATTTTGAAGCTAATCGGAAATATAACTTAATTATTTTAATCTTTACTGCTTTTTCTCTATGTGGTGATATTTTATATCCTTTCAGAAACAGAGATGGTTACTCTGAATTTAGAGGAACTACCAGCTCCATCAGTGTGTTCATCATCTTTGTCAACCGCATCACACTCAGAGACTTCCAGGCCAAGCCTTACCTATACACAAATGCCCAGCATTTCAGCCCAGCTGAAACTTTTCAAGTCCCTTGGGACAACATGCCTCCTGAAATCTGTACTGCAATTTCTACAGGAAAAAGACCAAAACCTGCAGAAAGGAGCCAGATGGTTAGAGTTCTGGTTGATGAGATGCACAAGTTTGACCTTTCCACAACACCTTTCCCAGTGTCTTACAATCTGTCAAAGAATTATAAGGGAGTTCCCTAAAACTTTTGGAGGCAAATTTCCAAATGGCTCATTAATACAAGGGGGATATACATCTATCCTTATTCAAGTGAAGACACAAGTTGAAAATTTGAACCGTGAGAGCAGCTTTGTTTGTCATAGAGCAAAGCCAAACTTAGGATGCAAAAGAGGACCAACAGACACCTATGGCTGTGTGAGATTTGAACCTGAAGAGACAGCTGAGACAATAGAGTTCAAACGTCAAAGACTACAGGACATTTACAGCCATGAGGGAACTAGTGGTGTAGAGAGAGCAGAAGTAAAAACTCTTATGGAGACTACATTCTGTCTTTTGCGTCAGCAATTAAATTCCATACCAGCACCTTCAGTTCAAGACATTAGGAGCCAGTGGCCGTTGCTCACTGACATTGATGTTCTTAATGCTTTCAAGGTGTCCATGAAAGAATGTGGAAAGGCAATCATTGAGTACTTCAAGAACAAATCAAAAAATCAAAAAGTAAAGGATGTTCTACCCCAGCCTGAAAACACAGAGATGGCACACCTGCATATCAAGCTTCTAATGTCCCATTTTCAGGAACATGAAGATGAACTGGTGTTGCTTGCAGATGTGAGTATTTGGTTTTCTTTCTGCTTTACTAAGTAATATTATGTATACTGACTTGTGTATTGTGTCTCCTCTACAGGTTGCTGCATCTGCAGCTGATGTTGAGAAGAACCTTGATCTACCTGCAAGTCCTCATCTCATTTTGCTTGGTTAGTGTCTTATTAGGATTTTAAGAAGAAGCATTGACAAATGGGGAGATACAATAAAAAAAAAAAATTCTGTTGTATACAGTTGTTAACGAATAGTTTTCCCAAAAGTTTTCCATGTTTACTCGCCCTTTTTTCCAAACCTGTTGTTTGGAAAAAAATAGTGTCTTCTTATGTTGGCTCGCGAGGCAAGGTAAATATTTATAAGTAATTGTAATGTGTTATAATGACTCTAAATATTTTAACCTAAGTTGAAATTAACGGTAATGAAATTAACGTTACACTTATTTGGTCTGTTCGTCCGCCGAACAGGCCGTGTAACCTTTATTAATTCTATGAAGGAGGTATCTTCCCGGCTCAGGAAGGTTCACTCCCCTTTTACTTTACACCGTAATTTGAATTAAATTAACTTAATAGAGCATGTAGTTCAGACCAGATGTTGCAGGTACCTTAATTTGTGAGCGATACTCAGAGGCAAATCACTTGTGACACAAAAATATGGCATTTAATGAATGAGACAAACACAACATAAAACTAACTACACAAACAAACAAAAGAAATAGGGAAAACGAAGATGAAAATAAAATAAAACAAAAGAAATTAAAATTGGGGAAAGGGAGAAAGAGACAGGAAAGAAGAAATTAGAGAAAGGAAGGAAAGGAATGGCAAGATTAAACTCAAAAATTAATCACACCCTAACTGGGAAATCGTCACAGAAACTTAATTTCACCTTATGATTCAATGAAAGATTCCTACTTAAAATTACGCATCTAAATTGATTGGTAGAGGAAACGGTTACTTGCATTGGCTTAGTGCACAAGAGTCCGGATGCAACAGAGAAATCTCTGAAAAGTCAGTTAGGGTGGGGTCAGACGTTCTTCCAAGTTCTCCTGAAGATCAGAATCGTTCTTGGAAGTGAAGCTTGCTGGAACTTCTTTGAAGGAAGATGGAGTCATCTCCAAGCTGTTCCGAAAGTCTGACCACGGATTGGTGGTGTTTGTGACAATTTAAAGGTCGCGAACTCCAGCCATCTTTAGGGAGATGGCCAATACTATGGCCAAGATTTCGGAGGGAAAAACTCCCTTTGTTTCAGTTGTTTGTGGGCGTTCTTTAGCTATCAAACTCTTAGATGACTTTAAAGTTTTATCCAAGGTGTATTAAGACGGTATGGCATCTTTCGTGCTCAAATAAAATACACCAGTGTTTGAAAAATGAGTAAGCGATAATTTTGTGGTCATTTGGATACTAAACATGAAGGGTAATGACGGTATAAAGGCAGCGGTACATTACATACACAGATCAGTAATCAAAGGGTAACTGATGTTAATATGATATTGTGTTCTTATAAAGGCAAAGAAACAAAAGTGAAATACAAAACAAAATGCACTTTCATTAGGGAAGTAAAAAAATCAGACCTTAAAGGGGCATACAGCATTAGAACAGGTATACATTAACATGCCATGATCAGTAATTAGAGTATAACTGATATTAAATACAATGTTGTTTTCTGACACATGAATAAAATACACCCTTGTCAGGAAATTAAGGAGTAAATAATTTTAAGTCAGGCAAGCCTTAACAGAAGAAACACATTACAACAGGGTTATAAGAATGAGAACCTTAGAGTATCTTATCTACTTGTTTTATTAGTAAATGTCTCATTGTCTGTGTGTGTGTGTGTGTGTGTGTGTGTGTGTGTGTGTGTGTGTGTGTGTGTGTGTGTGTGTGTGTGTGTTTGGGTTGAGGGCCCCTATGAGTTCAATCAGAGAAGCAGCATGGGGTTATCTGGTCTTTGTGTAGGCTCCAGTCATTCTGGAGCCAGTTGTTGTGTGTAAAACCGGGTTGCTCATCGGTTGATTGAAGATTAGATGCTGAAGTTTAGGGTGCCTTGGACATGAAAACTAAATAACCTGTACCAGACGCTACACTGTATAAATTTCTTTGCTCTGCTGAAGGCTCTAAACTTGTTTTCCTACTGATAGTTTTAATCCCTTTTCAAAGTCTTCTCAAAGGCAAATTTTGAAATTTTAATTATATATTTTTATAGGTTTTTATATGTTTATTATTCATTTATTATTTTTGATGTTTTTATTTTAGGTATGGCAGAGCAGACAAATGCTGTCTGATGGATGAAAAGCCTAGAGGCCTGTGTTATTTGTGAGTGTGTCCAGTCATCATTTTTGACTGCACTTGCAACACTGTTTGCTGAGTACTATGTCTTCAACCTGCAGTATCAAGAGGGTGCTTGTTGCACATTGGAGTTTCTGACACTTTTGTGACAAGTTGTGACACTTAAGTTTTCCATATTGCAATTTTTTTGACCTTTCAGAATCATCTTCACAAGAGTTTTGATGCATGATTCTAGCATACAGTGGTAATTTGTTATATTTGTCTTTAGACGGTTTGTTGGAATAAACCCAGAAAGAGGCTCAAAGACCTGCAGAGGCAAGGTGGTCTCCAAGAAGACGGGCAAGGTGGTGAACAAAAAGTCTGCAACAGTTAATATGAAGGTTGCCTCTCTTGTGGATTTTGAATGGGAGTTCATCTAGGTAAGTAAATTTGCTTATGTAGCTTTTTTTTCTTTTTTCCAGTCAAAATATACAGCATCCTGGGTTATTTTGATTCATGTTTTGCATTGCATAATTGACTCTGGGATTATTTGCATATTTGCAGTATCATTGCCATAGATTATGAATGCTGCTCCCCATTTATAAGTCTATGATTTTGCTAGTGTAGCATTATGTTGTGTTTTTTCATGATCTTTTGACACACTATTTACAAAAGGTCCCCCCCCTTTTATCTTTCAGAAAACACCTGCACCAGTTTCAATGACCTAACCTGTTCCTGTTCCAAATATTTGCCAGGTTTTGACTTTGATTGTATTTATTTCTTTTAACTAAAAAGAAATGGAAAAGTTTTTTCATTTCTTATAGTCTGTTTTCAAGAAGTGTACACCACAAGCAGCTTCAAAGGTTTTCACATTGTTCATTGTTTACGTTTTCTTAAAATCTTTTTTTTTTTTTTTTTTTTTTTTTTTTTTTTTAAGGTTTTAGAGATCAGTAATTAATTGGCACTAAACTGTCAACAAGTTGTGTGCTAAAAGAAATATCCATTTGAGCTGTTTTTTTTTCCTAAATATTTGTACAAGAATATTAAAGTTAATACAGAGAATAAAGTAATGAAACTGCAGGATTACAGTACCGTCCAAACAGGAAACCCTGCTGCCAGTATTTTACTGTTAATTTACAAGTAAATTTTTTACAGTGTATATACTGTAGGCTAAAGTCAAAGTGAACAGCTGTTCATATTGTGAATTGAAACACAAATATATTCCCTGTATTTTATTCTATTGCTAATGAGAAACAGCTTATTGCAGTTATGCAAATATATAAATAACAGCTGATTCCCATCATGGTAACTGATCAAATAAGAGACCATGTCATAAACCACGGGCTATCATACAGAGAGGCTGGTGAATGAGTACAGCCAAATCTCAACCGGTACACAGTGGCATCCATTGTATTTTCATATTTTCAGAGTAACCAACAGGTAGGATATTGCTTCTCCTACAGCAAAGTGTAAATAATTTTACTATTTATTGTATTAGAGTGACTGTATGATATTCTGGTCTCTAATATGTAACTGTATTTTGTCCCTCTAAGGCAGGGGTGTCAAACTCTGGCCTGCGGGCCAAATTTGGCACGTGTTGTAATTATATTTGGCCCGCAAGATCATATCAAATGTGCGTTACAGCTGGCTAGCCACATGCTCCACTAATACTACATATCCCAGAATGCCTTGCCACTGTATTGACGTGTAGTCACCCTTCATTCTCTGTGTACAGTCCTTAACAACCATGCTACAGTCACATCGGGCAAGTTAATTCCACCCTCCACAAAAATGGCCAAACGAAAGATGGACAATAGGAGCTTTCAAGACAGGAGGGAGGCAGATTATCTGTTCACGAAGGACAGACCTGTTTGTCTTGTGTGCTAACGGAGCTAACGTGTCTGTAATGAAAGAATATAACATAAGAAGACACTATGAAACGAAACATTATAAGAAGTATAAGGACCTGGATGTAAAGCAGAAGCTCCAGAAGGCGGAGGAGATGAAAAAAGTCTGGTTTCTCGGCAGACTATGTTCATGAAAGCAAAATTAAAAAGTGAAGCTGCTGTAAAAGCTGTAAAGCTTTATTGTGGCAGCAGAGACTGCAAAATCTGCCCAGCCCTTTAATGAGGGAGAGTTTGTCAAAAAGTGTATGGTCAATATTTGCGAAATGAACACCACTGAGGCCATCCTTAAAAATATTCTTGTTTGCCGTAACCCGACCGACCCTGTCAATTTAGGGCCGACTCAATTTTTTTATTTTTATTTTTTTTTTGCTTTAAGTCCAACCGACTTGCCGGTTGTAAATTTGCGTTAAGACCGACCTTTTTTATTTACTCTTCAAACAACGAATACAAAAACAATAAAATAATATTAACGGGTTTGGGCACCATAATAAATTAAAAAAATGCATTAAAACAGCGCGACACCGCTTTAACTTGGCACGAAGTTCTGGAAAAACTGCCCATCAAAATAAGGTTTGCAATGATGCGCCCGAAGGCACGCGTTGAAGAGCCAGTAAGTGATGTCACGATATGCTAATTTGTTTAAAGTAATCACCATTACCAAAATTTAACTTTTTTTTTTACATTGAAACTTGAAAAAAAAATATATAGACCTACCTACTGACCTTTTTTTTTTACTGCTACTGCAAACCAAAATATTTTTAAGGATGGCCTTATGTGTCTTTTATTTCTCCATGCAGAAAAGAACTCCTCTATGGGGTTGAGGAAAGGTGAATAGGGTGGAAGGAAGAGACTTACCAGTCTTGGGTGGACTTCAAACCATGCTGTTATTGCCTGCGAATGGTGGAAAGCAACATTGTCCCAGGTAGTTACAAAGGTCCTCATGTTTTCACCCTCCTGATCCTGCTCTGGTACCAGTAGCTGGTGGAGATCATTGAGAAAGGCAAGGAGGCGCTCGGTATTATAGGGTCCAACCTGACATCTTTGAAGGAGTAATCCTGCATTTGCCATTGCCAAGCTCTTGATAATTATTGAGGAGCTTTCCTCTTCCCCCTGAGGGTGGAAGATGTTGCATTCTTTAGAGGCTAAAAAAATCAACATATGCATTACTGTATGACCTTATTGACCTGTCAAGTGAGAATAGAAACAATCCATGTAAAATGCAATACTTACCTATTGGTTTGTTGAAGGATGCGAATAATGGAGGTGATCATTGATCGCTTCAAATTGGGTTGCACTCTTTCACCAGCCTCTCTTACTGAGAGACCATGGTTGATTACATGGTCAATGATAGTGGCACGAATTTCATCACTGACTACTGTTCTTGCAGCCCTTGGAATGCCACCACCACGCATTCTTACACCTCTACCTTGCCCTCTCCTTGGGTCTGCTCCTCTTCCTGCACCTGCACCTCTCATTGCACCTGCACCTCCTACTGCACCTCTCACTGCACCTCTCCCTGGCCCTGCATCTCTCACTGGAGCTGGTCTTCTCCCTGGGCCCCTTGCTCTTCCTCTTCCATGTCCAGACATTACAGTGTTTGTCTTTTTCTGTTTCTGTTTCCAAAAACATCACTCCTCAAAGTCCTCATTTTATAGTAATAGAAAAAAAATAACCCTTGCCACTGAGTTTAAGCCAGACTGGAATCAGCTGTGGTTGGCCCAATTCACCCAACATAAATCAGCTGTGTGTCAATTATTCAATTGTTTGTTTATTATCAGCTGAGATTTATTGTTTTTAAACTGATATCATTGCAGAAGCAGAGGTTTTTATACTGTATCTAAGGTTGGGAATATTGTTTTTGCTATTGTGGGATGTTGTGTGTTAACATTCATGAATACTACAAAAACAATCCATAATTTTGTTGGGAGGTATAGCTTGTCTGTTAAGAAAATGTAAGCATTGTGGAAATGTGTTCACTGATTGCATATTGTGTGAAAATGACATGAAATGTGTGAATGGTATGGCCACAAAAGACTGATACTGTGCCAATTGTGTTTCGAGTTTTTAAAATGTGACAACTGTTTGGACAAACGCTTGTTAGCGACCGAAAAAACTGTAAATGTATTGAAAAAACTGTCATAGCCATTGTAAAAAACTATAATCTTCTTTCTAATTAAATTATTTAATATTCCCAGGTTACACAGATGCTGCTGTAAAAGTGTACAATTGATTTAATTGAATGAAAATCAATCTAAAACAATCAAAATCAAATAACAACAGAAATAACAAACAACATAAAAAAACATATGTAATATATTATATATAATATAATATTATATATAATATTGCTCAAAAAAAGTGAAAGAAGTCAGATATACACACAGTTAAACAAGAGGAAGCAGAAATATGACATGTTTTAATATTAACAGCTACATCAACCTTCATGAGTTATAAATGTATTGAATCCAGATTTTCTAAACATCTTGAAACTAGGGAAAATAAAGCTGTGTGTAAAATACAGTCCATATTCCAAAGGGATTTATGTATAAGTAAACGTATACATATTCAGAATAGAATGTTCCAGGTGTCATAATTTTGACAAAAATGTAATTTTTAAAAACTGTATTAAAATATAAGATGGCTTACTTTTTACTGTTGTGCTGTTGCCAGGATTGTTGTGATAAACACGAATAAATACTACTTATCGGTCCAAAAACCAGTACTTGATGTACTGTTACTAGTAGCTCGACAGTGAAAGACCTGGTGTTTATTAGACAGTAACTTGTCTTTTGAAAATCATATCACCATATTACAAACACAGCCTTCTTCCATCTTAGAAATATTGCCAAGCTGAGAAACATCCTGTCTGTATCTGATGCTGAGAAGCTAGTTCATGCCTTCATGACCTCTAGACTGGACTATTGTAATGCATTACTAGGTGGTTGTCCTGCATCTTTAATAAATAGCTTACAGTTAGTCCAAAATGCAGCTTCCAGAGTTCTCACTAGGACAAGAAAGTATGACCATATAACCCCAATTTTATCATCTCTACACTGGCTACCTGTTAAGTTTAGAACCGATTACAAACTGCTTCTACTTACGTTACGTATTACGTTATTTTCGTATTTAGCTCCCAAACTTTGGAATAGTCTTCCTGATAGTGTTTGGGGCTCAGACACACTTTCCCAGTTTACATGTAGATTAAAAACTCATCTCTTTAGTCAGGCGTACACATAATACATCCCATAATATTGTGCTTTAATACATCTGACCAAATGCACATTATCTTACAGTGCTTGTTAATATTATGAACAGCAGCTACCTTAATTCCTCTTCACTGCTTCGCTCTTTCTACCCATCCTGAGGCATCCAGAGATTGTACCAGCCCCTGTTGTGTTCCATATCATGAAGATTTCAGACCTTCACTGAGATGAAACCAACCATGTTACACTGTAAAAAATGATGTGTTGGAAACACTTAAAATATGTATGCACCATTTTTGCATCACACTTTTTAAGTAAACCCAACTTGGAAAAAAATTACTTAAAATTAACAAGAAAACCGTTGTTATATGTACATAAATTTTTGGGTACACACAACATTGTTTATTTAAAAATATATGTAACATGATAGAATCTACTAAGTAATTGCAAGTTAAGTTATCTTAAAATTTAAGCTCATTTGTGTTAAAAAAGACAATTAATTGAGTTGAACCAATGTAAAATTTTAACTTATTGTAGATTATCAGCTATTGGTCTGCATATTGCACTGCTGCTTTAATGGGTTAAACACAGAGCACAAATTCTCAGTACAGGTATGGGTCACCATATGTCACTTCACTAAAATAAATTACACATGCAAATCACACAAAATAAAGCAGTTCATTTTATTTTTTGAAACAGGCTGCAATGCAATGGTGAAGCCTAAAACCACACATCATGAACATCAAATGTGTCACAATAACAAATGGAAGTTCACTTCCAACAGGACACTTCCTTCATGCTGCCCCCTTTGCAACACTTTCTTGCTCTGAACTAGAAGGAGAAAAAAACAGTTTTATATTTAGTATGAATAGACATTGCAGTGTCTTCCTAACATAGACCTTTTCAGTAAAGGATTGTATATACTAAAATGACCTAATATTACACGGACCAGGGCGGGAACAGAATTATCTTAATGCAAACGTGCCAACGCGATGCATGGTCATATTCCTCTGAAATAAACAAATTAACCACTAGCACATTCATTCGATGGAGTCACACTGTTTTTGCTAGTCGCACAATCGTGTGCACACTCGTTCCTCCTTATTTGTACAAATAGCTTATTTGTACAAACTAGACTTTCATAAGTATTTATGTGACACATTTCTAATTGTTGAAGCTAAATTTGTAGCAATTCAGAAATTCAATTTAAAAAAGGTTATTTTTTGACCACAAACGCATTAACACAAATAAACGAATGTACATTAAAGCGACAAATCTTACCTCTTTTCAGCGTCTTCGCCTCTTTGCGTTTCAGAAAATATCTTCACCTAACACTACAAACAAGTGTTTATTAATGTCAAAACCTCAAAATCAAATATTTTGCTTAGTTTATAGAAAGTTAAGCTTACCTCTTTCCACCGTCTTCACATGTGCATCACCAGATGGATCCAGTTTTTTCCAGATTTGCATATCACGTGGCCCAGTCATATACTTAAAATATCATGTTATAATTACTTAGTTTTGATGCAATTTTAATACTAGTTGATGTGACTTATGTTTTTTCATTATATTTAGGCATACACTTAGGTTCACCTTGTAACTTATATATTTATGTTACAGACACTATATATGCTAAGTAGAGGTTGGAAAGTTAAAATTACTTTGTTATTGTGTTTAGTTTATTTATTTTTATAAGTAATGGTTGTTCAGCCAACGAATCGTTTTTTAGAGTGTAGAATCCCGAGACATCTAGAAATGTTCCAGCTCCAGTTGGACTCTGCTTCATGATATATTAAGACATTCTAAGAGTAGATGCCAACTCTATGTGGTCTTTGAGGACAACAACCTCCTCATTAATACACAATTATCAGACTGTATATTTATAATCACACCCTCCAGTGCCACCCAAATGAGGATGAGGTTCACTTTATAGTTTGGTTCCTCTCAAGGTTTCTTCCTGTTCCCTCTAAGGAATTTTTCCTCACCACAGTCTTGGTCATTTCAGGTTTGTTCATTGAAAAATATAACACATTTAAATATAAGTCTTACATTTATCTTAAATATTTGTATTACATTAATCTTAGTATAATATTAAATTTTTTGTATTATGTTTCTTATGTTCTGTAAAGCTGTTGTGAGACAATGACATTGTTTAATGTGCTATACAAATAAAATTGAATGGAATTGAATAAAGTGGTATGATTTATAATATGTAAAATAAATGGGTGCTAAAAAGAACAAATAACTCAGAATGATTATCATTCTGATGAATGCTAACTAGCTATTTACAGTAGCATAAATACAGGAGTTGCTCTTGCTCTTGTAGACGGCTGTTGGAGCTGCACCATAAGAGCTGGTCTCAAAACTCACTACTGCATACATGGGACTTTCACCTGATTTCACCACTGATGGTGAAGTAGCACTGACTGCTGAGGGTAACTGAGCTGTGGAGTAGAAGTCCTGATCAGGAGAATCTGATGGGTTTTGTGCTGTAGAATAAACAGTTGGAGTTGTCGGTAATTCAGTGTTGCAGTAAATGGTTTCAGAACCGTCAGAGAGGTTTGTGGATAACTGAGCAGTGCAATAAATTGTGTTAGAAAGAGATCTGCTGTCTGTAATCTCCTCGTAGTCACAGACTGGTGCTGGAAGCTGAGCACAAGAAGGAAAAGAAACAATTATATTCAATTTATGTACAAAAAAATAGAGAAAATAAAACATGCATTTCTGTAAAAAAAAAAAAAAAAAAAAAAAAGCTCTTAAAAACAGCTCAAACAGATTAAAGTCTTAAATATGGTCTAAAATTTGTATATATTTCAGATTAATTCATTTAAATGCCAGATGCTTTAAATCCACATCTTTATAATGTTTAATAATTTTTGTTGTGGTTTTGTTAAAATCAGCTTTTAGAAAAACACAACTCACCACACGGGGGTTTGAGGAGCTTTTTAAGGATTGGGCTGAAGATGAGGCTGAAAGTTGGGGGAAAATACAAGCAACCGTTTTAAAGATGACATGATGATATGTGGAAAAAAAAATATAAAAGCAAATAATATAAATAAATAAATGAATACAGTTTTTAAAGGGTGCTTGTCTCTATGGACCTCAATCCCTACATTTCTCTCTACTTGGAGGATTAATGTCTCTAGAGACTTGTTTAATTTACTCTTATTTACTAA